>NW_015548202.1:749163-798463 GCF_001515605.1 Sinocyclocheilus anshuiensis | reverse complement strand
ATTCATTTCACAGTATAAACTGATCTTTATACATGAAAATATACAGTTGCCTTATAAATTTTAGGTCCCTCGGATGATCATATTTGGGGGTTTATGACATCTAAAAGATTGAAAAAAATGTTTGTTTTAATAATCCTTCATATAAATTACTTAAAAGTGTGAAATGATCCATCAAATAAAATCCCTGTGGATAAAAACATTCCATCCCCAACCTACAATTTTACATTATATAAATAAAATTGATTGCTTTGTTTCCCGTTGTTTTATAAGCAACTCATTTTTAAAACACAGGAAAATCAGTACTGCTGTTGAAATACTCTAAATCATTAAGCTAAACATACATTATCACTTATACACTGTGATATATGCATGGTCACAAAAAGTATGCTAAAAGCAATAATAATATAAAAAAGACTGATGAAAAATTCACAATTAGGTTCTGTGCTTATTATTCTGGTGTGAAAAACTGCAATTTTTAAGAGATTTTACATTCATTCATCCAAGATGTTTCAATGTAAAATTCCTCTTAGTGTTTTACCATGTCATGTGTCTGAAGTGGCATGAATTGAAGTGGAAATGACCATTTTAAATTGATCGATGCATCATATAATATTGATGTATGTCCTCTGAATTTTCAAAGCTAAATCCTGTATTGAGAACAGTGCAAAGTTCCACCATTGAGCTTTTCTTGATAAACACACGCTCACGACACACACGTCCAAACCCACACGCTAAAACATGCTGAATACACACCCAAAAAACACACAGAAAGATCAGCTGAAGACAACCAGAGAGCGACACACTTCATATAACTCTAATAATATTACATTTTAGAATTTAAAAAGACCTATGGAAGCCCTTTTCTGCCATTGAATAAAAAATAAAAAGGTGATTGTGACTTTTTTCTCACAATTGGGAGTTTCCATCTAACAGTTCTGACTTTTATCTCAGAAATGCGAGTTATAAAGTTAGAATTGAGTAATATAAAGTTACAATTCTGAGAAATAGAGTCAGAATTGCATGATATGAACTGCTTTTTTTCTCGTAATTGCGATAAATTTTCGCAATTTTCTCAGAATTGTGAGATTAAAAAGTCAAGACTCGCAATTCTGACCTTTTTTCTCACAATTGCGAGTTTACTAGTTCTTACTTTCTAACAAGCAATTGCGAGTTATAAAGTCAGAATTGAGATGTAAACTCGCAATTCTTTACAAAAAGGTCAGAATTGTGAGAAAAAAATGTAGAACTGCAAGATAAGAACTCGCAATTGCGAGAAATAAAGGTCTTAATTGAGAGTTTATTTCTTAAAATTCTGACTTTATTTTTTGCAATTGCGAATTTATATCTCACAATTCTGAAAAAAGGAGTCAGAATTACAAAATATAACCTCACAACTGCAAGAAAAGACAGAATTGTTATTTTATTTCATGCTGTTCTGAGAAAAAATTCCTGTGCAATGTAAACTCACAATTGTGAGAAAAGTCATAATTACCCTTTTTTATTTTTTATTCAGTGGTGGAAACGGGCTTCCATCAAGACCAAATCAACACCTTTTATGAACTGAATGCATCAGAATAAAACAAGCGACTGTAAAGAAGCTCTGGGACTTTGCATGCATCTTCACTGAGTGAAGACCAATGAGGAAGGTCAATGATTGGTCGTTTTTAGTGGGAGGTGCATGAGACTTAGCAAATCAGAGTGAGTGACTATTAGACAGACAGCAAAAGAGAGGCAGGAACTGCACAGGAAGCTCTCAAGACATCCAATCATATTCACACATGCAAAATACGTGCAATTACATAACATTTTTACAAATGTCAAAATAAAACAGATAATGCCAAAATGAAATCTTGCATATTGTGTGATATTATTATGCGTGGAGAGCTTCCTCGCCCCTGCGTCTCGCTGTCAGTTGGGCTTACTGGTGCCTCTAGAGGCCGCTGGATGTATTGCAATTCAGGAGTGTAGAGCTCCGGATCACAAGCGCTGTCAGGAAGACGCACCACAACACACTGCCCCTCCCACCCCTCCTCCAGCTGGGCCGGGGCAACAACAGACAGAGAGCAAATCATACAGAAATCAAACACGGCACAGATAACACACAAACATACACAGGAGCAGACTGACGAGAACAAAACACAGACAGAACTAGGGCTGAGCGATATATATCGAATATTAGCGATAATATCGCAACAATTTTGACGACGATGTAAAATTTGAAAATATCGTGAATATCGAATATTTCAAATTCAAGCATACTTTCCTAAAAGAACGCGCCGAACGTCCAAAAAAGGAGACGGTTATTGCGGACTGCTCTACACGCCTCTACTACACGAGCTTTCATGAGTGCGGTTGCCAGATATCAAGAGTTCAAATCCCAGAATCAGAGCTTTGCTTTTACAAGGATACATTTTCTGCCCGGTGTTTTGCTTATTTTAAGCAATCTGGCAACCATGCGCAAACGCTCGCTCCTCACTGCAGAAGCGCCGCCGACGATGACCTGAAAACTCCAACAAACAAGCTGGAGTTTAGCGTTTATCTAAATGAAAGTGTCACTCAACCAGTCTGTGTTCTGTCATGAGATCTCGACTGTATTGATTGCGATTGTGATCGCTGAATAAATGCACTTACTCAACCGCTGTTGTTTTGAATAGAGAAACATAGGTTATGGCAGTTTGGAATTACTATTAGAAATTTCACTGTTATAATATCTTTCATTTGTTTTACCAGTTTTCATAATATAGACAGAGAGAGTGCATAAGTCTTTGGTATTAACTTATATATATAGCCTATATATACCTATGTGTTCCAGCAACTAGCTTCCCATCTGAGAGGGTTTTTAGTGAAAAAAAAAAAAAAAAAACTTTAACTTTAAAAAAAAGTTTAATTATTTCCCCCCAGCTGCACAGTGTAAATTGTGAATTGCATGCACTAAAAAAAGCTGACAGAATGCACTTTCTGTACTTGTTTTGCACTACTTCAGTTACATATACATGTGTTCATTTAATAAAAAGCAGTAAGTGATCACTTGGTCTAGATTTTTTTTAACTGCTTAAATTTGCACTAAACATTTTGTATTTACTTTGTAACAATAGCTGTTCTATCTAAATTGTTTGTTGCTGTTTTTTTTAATGGGGGCAAAAGAAAATCACGTTTTTTTTATTATTTAAAACAAATGCAAACATATCGAGATATATATCGAATATCGTAATAATTTTGACAATATCGAGATATCTTTTTTTTATATATATCGCCCAGCCCTAGACAGAACACAAACTAAAAACATAAACCACCGTTCTAAAGTTTGGGGGTTTCATTTAACATTTAATTGAATTTTATTTAACATATGAAACTACCAAATTTTGCTATAAGTTTAATCGCAACATATAATGATCACTGCAGTTAACAGTGTTCACCGTCTGTTTGATTACATGTCATTAACTAACTGCATTAACTTTATTGTACATTTCTGCCATATGGACATCAACTTGACATACAGTAGTCCCCACTGATAAGCTACTAGTAAATATAATGTAGAAACTTTAACTTGAGCAGCAAATCAGCATATTAGAATGATTTCTGAAGGATCATGTGACACTGAAGACTGGAGTAATGATGCTGAAAATACTAGGGATGCACCGAAGTGAAAATTCTGAGCCAAAACAGAAACTTCTTTGTAATGATTATTTATTATTTCATTAAATAATATAAAGTAATTTTGTAAGACTTTTTAAATTTAACTCAATTTTAATGATACTGAATTTAAAAAACACAAGCCAATAAAATAACCACACTTTTACTGAAAGTAACACAATAAAACTGGACAGAATTTATATTAATATTGGTAACACTTTACAATAAGGTTCATTACTTCACATTAGTTAACTACTTTAGTTAACATGAACTAAGAATGAACAATAGTTCTTCAGCATTTATTAATCTTATTTAATGTTAATTTCAACATTTACTAATGCATTATTAAAATCAACAGTTCTGCATGTTAACAGTTAATGCACTCTGAATTAACATAAACTAACAGTGAACAGCTGTATTCTCATTAACTAACATAAAGAAAGATTAATAAGTACTGTAATAAATGTACTGTTCAATGTCCGTTCATGTTAGTTAATACATTAACTAACATTAACTAATGGAACCTTATTGTAAAGTGTTACCTTAATATTAAATATCAATATATTCTTTTTATTCTCTTCTACGTAACAGAATCAGATATAAGTTGTTGTTTTTTTGGACTAATTATCCAAATAACGTATAGTCCTACAAAGCTATTATGTGACCCTGGACCACAAAACCTCAAGAAATCTCAAAATCTATAATTTTGACCCATACAATGTATTGTTGGCTATTGCTATAAATATACCACAGCGACTTAAGACTGCTTTTGTGCTCCAGGGTCACTTATTATCAGAGCATGTGAGCAGAGCATAGCGTCACTGAAGGTAGCATCATTTTACCAGCATTGTCCAGTACAGCTGTGCTACAGGATGTTACAGCACAGTAGCGCTACTGCAAACAGGAACAAGTATACTGCACAGAAATTTCCTGTCAGCACATTATTTGAGCTACATATATATTATTATATGTAGTCTATATTTTCGACTCGTACTTTGGGCCGTTTTTCTCTTTCGGCCGAAAACCAAAAATGCCATTTTCGGCGGCCAAAAATTCGGTGCATCCCTAGAAAATACAGCTTTGATCACCGGAATAAATTACAATTTACTATATATTCACATAGAAAACAGTTATTTTAAATTTTAATAATATTTCACTATTTTACTGTTTTTACTGTATTTTTTATCAAATAAATGCAGCCTTGGTGAGCAGAAGAGACTTCTTTCAAAAACATTAAAAATCTCACCAACCGCAAACTTTTGAACAGCCGTGTTTTTATAAAGAAACTGAACTTAAACACACAGGACATTTAATGCTCTACGATTGGCTGAGATCAACTAATCTTTAAAGTCACATGAAATCAAAACTGACGTTCCTAAATCATGTACCTGATTCATCAGTGATGTTATTAAATGAAAAGATTTGTCTTCGTAAACTTTCATTACAACGTAATAACTTGTACTTTTGATCCTCTCAAGACACCTGTAATGTCCACTTTCTAAATTTGACTGAATCTGAAGGCCAAGAATAAACAGACATGTTTGTAAAGTACAAGTGAGTGTATAGTTGTTTCCTCATGTGTGCATGTCTCTGACCTGTTTGTCGGCGCGGTCCGCTATGCTGTACACCAGAGGAGGGATCGAACCCTCCGTCTTCTTCCCCATATTGCTGCGGAAGTGTTCGCTCGCTGGGAGACAGCTGAAACACACACAGACTGATCAGCAGTAGTAGTTTCACAGTTTGTAGCTGTAGACCTGACCTGACAGTTTTTTAATGTGTGTGGTCATTAGCTGGATAAATGTTTTTCTGTGAGTTTGTTATGATTTGTTGGCAATTTGTAAGCGGTTGGTAATGTGTAGGTGCTTTGTTGGTGTGTGAAATTTTATTCACTTTTTTTAATAGTTATATGTATATAGAAAATGTATTAAATAGATCAGGGAAAAAAAATAATTCACATCTTCTAAATCCATATTTTTAATTTATATCAAATTTACATTAGGTCTGCTCGATTATGGCAAAAATCATAATCCCGATTATTTCGGTCAGTATTGTAATCATGATTATTTAACACGATTATGAGTGGGCCATATGACTAAAACTTTATATGACTGATTTATTTAAAGATAGTGATAGTTATCTAATATATATTTCCTGTAAATAAGGTTGCTATGACATCTACATTGTAGAGACCAGCGAAATTTCACAATTCTCAATACCACAGCAGAGTTTTAGGTAACTATTAGTAACTAACAAACAAAAACAAAAAGTCCTCAAAATTATTGAAAATAATTAAACTGTCAGTAATAAAAAAAGCAAAGGACAAATACAATAGAATAAACGTGATTTATTTAAAGATAGTGATACATATCAAATATATATTTTCTGTAAATAAGGTTGCTATGCGAAATTTCACAATTCTCAATACCACAGCAGAGTAATATTAGTAACAAACAAACAAAAAGTCCTCAAATTATTGAAAATAATTAAACTGTCAGTAATAAAAAAAGCAAAGGACAAATACAATAGAATAAAAAGATACAAATGAATAGGTATGTAACGATTCACTCAACTCACGATTCACGATTTTTTTTTACAAAATGAGATTTAAGACAAATTATAAACTAAATGTGTCCTTTTATTCTTGCTTGGACAAAATGCGGGCCCAAATAAAATAAATAACACAAATAAAATAAATATGTTCATATAAACAAAATAAGGCTTTGTCTGTGCTCTTTCCTTTTAAAATTAGCGGCAACCACTGCATTTTAATCGTGATCCAAACAAAGATGCTGCATGCATTCAACATGAACAGTTTTTAATCTAAATTCGATTGTATAATTTCAAAATTTGAAGCAAAAACAGAATGGTTTGACTTCAGTTTTGTGAAACTATACATAAAAAATATCTGCATGAAACAGAAACAGCAGAAGAGCTGAATGAGACGCAGATTCACTTTTGTTTAGCATCTCAACCGATTTGAATCGTCACATATTTGAATCGATTTTCAACCGGCTCGCGGTTAATCGTTATGTCCAAACAAATTAAACAAACTGTGCTTTAAGGTTTTTTTATGCAAGTCTCAAGCAGTTAACAGCCTACAGAAATGAATAATCAAATGTAAGATAAAACAGCATAGTCTTCACTGTAAGAATTAAACTTTCTTTCTTTTATAAATCTGGTAAAAGTAAAGTCTCTTTGGAGATATGAAGGATGCAATACTACTCTATAGGTACTAAAGATTAACTTGAGATTGGCAGAAGCTGTGTGTGTTATGTCCCCTTTAAATAAACTGATTCTTATTTAAGCTACTAATATTAGTTAGTCAAGATCAGTGAGTGATTTTCTCTTTTTATTTTATTGTTTGATTAACATTATAGATACAGACAGCTGCAGGAATATTAGGCTGCTGTCACTTTAAGAGCTGCACGGATCCAATTTACCCTTACACGTGTATTTTCATTCTCAACTCTTTACGTTCATTTATTACATGACCGACGAGGGTTTACGTGAATAATCACTAAGTGCCGCATTTTAACACATTTTTGCGTGTATTTGACCATTTAGGCACGCACCTTGAGCTAAAAGTTGACTTCACATGTCTGTGTTCTGTTCAGATTCTGAGCGCATACACAGAAATCTTCCTGAGGAACAGCACAAGTTCTCTTTCACGCTTTTAAAAACATGAATAAATCTAATATACTTCCATAAATCAAGCACGTCCCATTTTGCAAAAGTCACGTTACAAGATTTTACTGATTAGCACGTGAAATTGGGCTTTTATGGAGGAACGAAAGCGCACCGCTGGAAAGGGGGCGTAATGTGGTGTAATAATCGTTTTATCTTGATTATTGTATTTTCATAACCGTTGGAGGCCGAAATCGAAATCTAAACTGTTTTTCGATTAATTGCACAGCCCTAATTTACATTTAAAACAAATGAATAAAAAACACATTCTCTTTACCAAGTTATATTTATATCTAAAAGTCATATACAATAAGAGCACATTTTCTTTATATATTGTTACATTTAAAAGATTATTTACATATAAAATAAATAATACATTAATAAAAATCACAAGCTCTTTATTATTAGTCTGCTGTTATTAGGTATATATTAGGTATGTGGATATTTCTTGATAGTTTGATAGTGTGTTTGTTTGTGTGCGCTGCACAATGCAAGTAAAAAAAATGTAATTGCAAATTTGTCTGATGATAAATGTTATTTAAAATGTATTTAAAAATTGTAAGTGTTTTTAAAAAAGTTTGGGAAGATGGTTAGCCATGTTGCATTCTGTACATGTTGCATTTTGTAAATGCACGTTATAAGCGACCCAAACAATTTTGTGCGGAGCAGCATTTACTGTGAAATTACACTGAAAAAAACTGGATCATGAGCTGCATGCATGCATGCATGCATGCAAACAAACACAGCGCTGTGATTCACTAAGAAACACTCACATTGCGCTAAGCCATATCAGGATTTTTTATTTATTTCGATTAATAGTGCAGCTTTAGTACTGTAGCATGTGTTGTTGCATTACCTGGCCGGTAGTTTGTAAATGTAGCTGCAACCATCTTCGGTCCAGATTATGACTTTATCAGCAGCGATGAATTCTCCTCCGACCCACGACTGATTGTTCTCGCTCAGGACCGAACACAGCAGGGAGAAATCACCTGCATCAAACACCTGCAGCACAGATCAGTATAACTCAAACCATAATGTGAAGCACATCATCACAAACTCATAATCGCACACACTCACCCTCCAGTACTTTGAACACACCACCAGCAGCGAGAGCTGTGTGAACGTGCAGAACGAGATGCTCTGGCAGCCCTGACAGTAGATGGGCTTCGACTCTTCCTCAAAAACAGGGTCCAGATCCTGCGGGAAACACACACACTTTCATTCTCCAAATGAATTCACACACATTCTGTCCATCTACACGGGGTTTCTGTCTAGAACATGTGTTTATTGACATGTACGGTTGAGTTGAACTGTTCACCTGCATCCTGCTGACGTCAGCGGTGATGATCCACACCTTAAGAATCCCAGTGACAGACACAGCCACCACTGTGTCCTCTGAAACACACACACTTTAAATGGTGAGAAACCTCCAGATTGAGAGTCATTATGGGCTGTAGTTAAAGGATTATTGCTGTTTATTCTCAACTTAATCTCTATGGACTCCAAAACTATGATACTTGTATGGTAATTTAAGTAACTTTGCTGGTAGATTTTAATTTTGTGGCCACTAACTAGCAGCTTTTCAGTGTGCTAAGAATTTTTTAATGAATGAATTAGAGGTCGACCGATGTATCGGTTTTGCCGATTAATCGGTATCGGCCAGTGTGGTCCAACCTAGCTATCGGTATCGGCAAAATCCACTATCGGTCGACCTCTAGAATGAATATAAAATAAATAAAACCAATCTATATCTATTTATTTCTATCTATATTTACATATAAATACATTTTGAATAAGTCATTTGTAAATGTAAAAATCATATATTTTAAATGTGTAATTTAAGTAATTTTGTTGGAAGATTTAAATTTTTTGTCCATTAGATACTAGCTTGCTAGTTTGCAATGAATTTTTGAATAAATGAATGAAAAAATACAAATAATAATAATAAATCACATTCTCTTTATTTATTTATTTACATATAAATGCATTCTAAATAAGTCATTTTTAAATTTAAAAATCATAATCAAAATGTTTAAATTTGTAATTTAATTCATTTAGTTGGTAGATTTTAATTTTTGCTAGTAGCTTTCAAGTGTGAAATGATTTTTTTGGATTTGCACTATTATTTAAAAAAAATTCAATATACAATATGTAATTTTTAAAAAATCACATTCTTTGTATCTGTGTATTTCTTAATAAAGTAAATTAATTGTAAATTAATTGTAAACATTTTTACATTTTAAAATTAATTTTTAATTAATTGTTTTTTAATTTGTTATTTAAGGAATTTAGTTGCTAGATTTTAATTTTATGGCCATTTGCTAGTAGCTTAAAAGTGTGCAATGATTTGACATTTTATGATATTTAAGACCAAAACTGTATTTGCATTATTATTTTAAACATTTAGAACTTCACTGAGTACATTATCTGTGCACATTCCCCTTTCTTATTATAAAATGAGATTAAATTATTGTTAGTGGTTATCGACAGTACGTCACAGATGTCATAAATAGACATTAGCTCCTATAATCCTGAAATGCATCACATTCTCACATGCCAAAACAGCAGCGGTTACCTTGCGTGCGATGCGAGCGAATGATGCTCATGGAACTGATCCAGTCAGGCGAAATCTTGGACACGAGTGAGTAAAGGACCTCCAGACTGGTAGCATCCACTACAAGGATTTCTGGGTAATGCCCATGACACAGAAGACGGCCCTCCCTCTGTGTGCCGATGGTGAACTGATAAAACTGTACAAGAGAGACAGAGTTTTATGAAAAATTATTTATAAATAAATTCAATGTTTATTTTTCTTAAATCTAAACATGCAAGAACATTTGCGTTAGTCTTTAGTATTTATAATCATAATATTTTAAATAACTATACATATTTTTAAATATATGACTCTTTGAGTTCTTTATAGCAGAATCTCTATTACTCTAATGCAGTCTTGTTCAGAGAGAGTGTTGATTCATAAATAAATTATGTTTTATTTTTCTTAATTCTAAAATTGTAAAAACATTTATTTTAGATGTGTGGTTTACATATAAATAATATATAAATATTTTTTATATATATATATTATTTTTAGATATTAAATTATACATTGTATATACAATTTTTTTTAAATACATGGTCCTTGGCCTTTTGTTAGCTGGTCTTATGATGTTGGAATGTTTTCTGTCTTGTAAATCTGCAATTAAACTGCATAAAGTATGTACTTATTTCAATAAGTGTGTAAGTGTGTGTGTGTGTGTGTGTGTTACCTGTATTCCGGTGTGTGCACAGGCCAGTTTGGTGAACTCAATACAGCGTCCATCATTGACGTCCCATAAACACATTTCCCTGTGACAAACACAAAAGACGTCTCAGGTGAAACTGCTAACATTTAATATAATAATAAACACATATTTCACTGTCTGAACACACTGTTATCTTACAGATCAGCACAGCCTAAAGAGCCCATGATAAACTCTCTCTCACCCGCTTTCGGAGGCGCTGACGAGGTATTGTTTGTCACTTCCTGCGCTGGCCTTGGACAGACAGGTGACAGAAGCCGTGTGTCCGAACAGCAGAGCGCGAGGATTGACCTAAACACACAGAGACACACAGAAACTCATTAAACAATCCGGAGCGATTAATAACCTTCATAACATTCCAGCCCATGGAAGATAGTCAGTCATATGGGAGTAAATGATGACAAAATGTTAATTTTTTGGGTGCACTGTCCCTTTAAAGAAAAACAAGCTATGTGTGACCTTGCCGTGACCTCTCACCTCCAGCTCTGGGGTCATGTCCCAGATGCAGATCTGTCCATCATGGCAGCCGGTGATGATGGTGGCCAGATCGTCCATCACCAGCAGGCTGGAGATGCAGTGAGTGGGCGCATTGCGGCCCCACAGAACTATGGGTAATACCAGACTGTTTCCTGACATGTTCTCTGTGATACTGAAAAGAGAGAGACGACAAAAGAAAACAGTAATCAGACACAATCAATGCATTGTTGGAAATTCCAGAAACACAGAAATGAAGAAGTGAAATAACTGGCCTAGATGAACAAACAAAGGCCTGGAAAAAAAGTATATTTATTTTTATATACTGTATATAATTGTATAATTTATAATATATAATTACATTTTTCAAAAAAATCAGTTTATTAAATAAACATTATTTATTTATTTTAACACCATATCAGAAGTAGACTTGTGCCGGTATTCGGTGATGCGATATATCACGGTAATGATTATGCACGATATTGTTATCGTGGGCACTTCTAAATACCGTGAATAATTATATATTACAGATTATTCAGAATTTTGAATGCATTTTAAGAATACTTTTCCCATCAACTGGTCAAAATGCACAACACCGCTGTATGCTGCATGAAAGACGCGTGCGCACTCTGATGTAAACAAGCGTGGACGAGAAGCACATGGCGGAACATGTGAGAGACGCTCTGGATGAAAGCGCACTTTCACTCTCTGACAGCATAATAATAATAATAATAATAATAATTCATTTAAATGCAGCTGTTAAATGCAGAATGTTCCAATAAAATATGCTTTATAGTCAGTATAGCCGAGGAGCAGTTGGGGGTTCGGTGCCTTGCTCAAGAGTCCGACTCTCTAACCATTAGGCCACGACTTCCCCCCATTCCTTCCCATTTAATGAGCTCACATGATATTTTATGAGTATTTTTTTTAATACCGTATACCGTGATAAAAGCATTAGCAATTAATCGCAACATGAAAATTTGATACCGGCATATCCCTAATCAGAAGTAAATACTTTTTGTAGTAGAAATGAAAATTTCTCAAACAAAATTTATTTAATTTAACAAATGTAACAATATTTTTCTTACAACATTTTTTTTTTTAAATATAGCAATTATATAAACTCTTTATTTTTGATATTTTATATTTTCCCAGGAGAAAGCTTTTAGAAATGTCCATGAATTAAATTAAGTAAAATGTATTTATATAATTGAAAGCAGAATGTTCCAATAAAATATGCTTTATAGTCAAGGAAACCTTACAAAATTATATAACTGGTAATTCTTCACCTTCAAAAATTATAGGCTATACAAGTAAACAAAATGTGACCAATTCATTCATAACAGATTCAGATATTTATGATTATTGACTCCAGATGTTTGGAGTAACACTCTAGCATACTACTCATACTATACTATTCCTGCACTATTCCTACATTTAGCATACTATAACTGGTACACTACAGTATACAAATACATGCACAGAATACAAGAAAGAACAGAGAGCACGTTTCCAACTGGAGCAAATGAGTGCACCATGATTGACAAACATCACAGATTAACCTCAAACTGACAAAAAAATCAATCAAAATCAATATCCATCCCTTAAAACAACATGCAGAAGTTCTTAAGTTCAAACTCTTTAATCTGATGAAGGGTTCGACATCTGATGTTATAAGTGCAGCACAACTGTAAATTGAATTGGTAATTAAAATCACTCTAGAACAGAACTGAAGCAGAATTGAGATCGACACAGAGCTTGTTACGTAACGCACAGATAAATGGACATCACTGACTCTAACTGTAAGTACTATTGAACACTTCTATAAGCGCTAGTCCAATAAAACACCACAAATCACGCTTTTAACATTAACTATTGCTGCTAGCTTGTGTTTTAATGTATTATGAAAGAGAAACTTGATTTATTAAACCATAATTGTAATCTAAGATCAATTGTATAAACAACATAAAATAAATGATAA
This sequence comes from Sinocyclocheilus anshuiensis, assembly GCF_001515605.1. Taxonomy (NCBI): domain Eukaryota; kingdom Metazoa; phylum Chordata; class Actinopteri; order Cypriniformes; family Cyprinidae; genus Sinocyclocheilus; species Sinocyclocheilus anshuiensis. Next base: position 785,392 of record NW_015548202.1, on the reverse strand, counting down.
GATACAACATTACTGGATTTAATGAGAATTCAACAATCGATCATTCATTTGTTCATTTGTATTGCTATAAATAATTCAGATTATTAAGAACACATGACTTTAAATCCATCAAAACTATTCAATCGCACACATTGAGGAAAGAAATGCAGAAAGCGGACTGACTTTACCTGACATGCTTATGTCTCCTCAGATTAAACCTGAGCCTGCGAAACACTCGTTTAATGTTCACTAAATTAACCAGTTTCATCCTGCAAGGATTCTTCTGCTGATTTAGAACCAATAAGACTGTGTGCTTCAGCTCTGCCGTCTCTCTCGGTCTGACAGACACTCACAACACAACAGCAGACGAATCAAACCAAGCCCTTTCAGAGCAATCAATGAGCGTTCATCCGTACAGACAGACACAGATCGGAAAACAACCAATGAACTCAGAGTGGATCTGATCTCTCTGAAAGTCAGCAGATATCTTACTGTTTCATCTGAGCATGTGGCACTTTAAGCATTATCGTATCGCATATCGCATATTGCATTTTTCTTCAATATCGCACAGCCCTATTACCAGAACAACAATACGTGGAAATATCAGCCGCTAAAAGATAAAGAGAATATAACTGAGTGTGTCTGTTCTGAAATCTGTACAAAGCATCTGTTTTGGTTACAATTCCCATGCCATGATGGCATGACAGTGCTTTTTAACAAATCACCAGTCATACACAATCAAATAACACCTTTAATAAAAGGCAATATCCTTAGTAAAATAAAACAAACTGCTGCTAAGTGTGCAATGCTAAATCTATTATAAACCTATAAACGATGACCATGCGCCAGAGAAACAAAGCCAAACTGATCTTAGAATCAACTTCCTCAATACAAACCGACACATAAGTGGCATTAATATCAAGGCCTGCTGCCTTGTGCGCTCAAAAAAGTAAAAAGTAACAAAAAAAAAAGGCAAAACAACAGCTATACCTGCATACCAACATACACAATATAATGCATAGGCCTTGATATATAGATTATAAATATGTAAAAGAAGCATTGTTTCAACAATTACATTTAGCATACGTCAATTGCTATAATTGCTCTATATTATGTATATCCAACATCCTGCTATATAAAGCATTACTAAAATCTTAGAATCAACTTCCTCAATACAAACCGACACATAAGTGGCATTAATATCAAGGCCTGCTGCCTTGTGCGCTCAAAAAAGTAAAAAGTAACAAAAAAAAAAAGACAAAACAACAGCTATACCTGCATACCAACATACACAATATAATGCATAGGCCTTGATATATAGATTATAAATATGTAAAAGAAGCATTGTTTCAACAATTACATTTAGCATACATCAATTGCTATAATTGCTCTATATTATCATGTATATCCAACATCCTGCTATATAAAGCATTACTAAACCCATAACAGAATCACTCATTTTGACCAGATCTATTCTAAACATTTGTAAATATAAACTGATATTTAATGCACAAAATTCTTCAGTCACGGTCTGTTTGATGTTTGTTTATTTCATATTTTGGTTCATTTAATTTATGCTTAAATGCCAACCATAAAATACAATATCAGCCCTGTTTAACACATTTGAAGATGGTGTCTGGGCCTAAAAATCACTCCTGTGTGAATCAATGATGCATGATTTACAAACCATGTTTACTGTTGCAATCCTGTTACACAAATTACTCTTTTTAAAACAGCTCATAATGAAACTGTCTCATATTCATGTCTGACCATCAGCAGTTGATATCATTCACCAGAAATAATAACGTTACTCTTACTTGGACTGAAAATCACCTGTCTGAACCTTTTAAGCTGAAAAAATGCCATATGTGTACAGTGTTCAAGCATCTGCTGTGTATAGTGCGTGTGTAGATGTAGAAGTATATCACATACATGTATATTATGTGTATGTGTTTGTGTATGATATAAATGTTTGTGTGTTGACTGTGGATGATTTCAGTGTGTATCGTGTGTATATTGACCTCTGTCCCGTTCATCTGTGTGTTTATCATCATTATAACGTGACAGCGCGGCTCTTTCGGTGTCCGGCCGCGTGACAGATTAAATGTCGGTGTGTTTTACTCACCGGAGCCGCTCTTTATCGTCTCATATTCGTTCTGTCGTTGATTTTATGAAAATATCGCAGCAACGCGACTTAATTCCGCAGCGGCTCTCTGATCAGCTGACGGGGGCACGCTCGTGCGTCATCAGCGCGGCTCTTTCGGTGTCCGGCCGCGTGACAGATTAAATGTCGGTGTGTTTTACTCACCGGAGCCGCTCTTTATCGTCTCATATTCGTTCTGTCGTTGATTTTATGAAAATATCGCAGCAACGCGACTTAATTCCGCAGCGGCTCTCTGATCAGCTGACGGAGGCACGCTAGTGCGTCATTGCGTCATTGCGTCACGCGGTGACGTCACCGCCACGGCCTCTGCTGCCCCCCACAGTTTGCCTTTCATTAAATGATTGTCTCCATATAAATAATACATCTTCGCTATCATAGCTGCTGTTTATTATAATAATGTAAATATTCGAATATATTTAAATCAGAATATACATCTAGTCTATGCAAGTTTGCTATACAGATTAATATTCTTAACTGCATGATTATTTTCATTATTTTCATTATTATTTTATGAAAAACTAATGAAAAACAACATGAACACTTTATAACACTAGATAGTTGCCAGAGATAGATTAAAATGTTAAATGAGGTGAAAAGTTCTGCAATAAAAAAACAAATAAACAAAAATGTAGCCGATCATTGTTTCTTTATTGTGCACTTATAAGATGAAGAACCTCATTTATAACAATTTATTACAGAACTGAATAACAGTTATATAGTTTTAATATAGTTGACTATTGTTTTCATTACAGGACAATGTTATAAATGGTACAAAGCACCCAAATTACATTTAAACTTGATTATTGTCACAAATTATCATACTAACATTTATTGAAGAATAACAGTTACATTAAAAGAACAATTTATGACAGAACCACCTCCTAAATTAATATAGCTATAGTATGTTTCCATATCAAAGAACAATGTTATACATTGTATGAAACACCCAAAAATTCATCTGAGCTTAATTACTGTCACAGATTATCATGAGAACATAATAACTAAGATGAAGAATAAAGGCTAAACCTAAAAACACAGCCTACTGTTTTAATTGAAGTAATAACAGGTTTGACGTGAAAAAATTTAACTTTTTAGTAATAATGTCATGTTAATAGCAAACATTTCAGCATGAGTATAAATGACGTGTTGTCCAAAGCTTCTGATCTTTTTAGAGAGTATTTCAAGTAGTAGAATAAATCAAAGCTTATTTTATATAAACGTGCTACAGATGGATGTCTTTGTCCGTTGTGCTTTTTCTTTGATTTTTCAGCATCTTGCTGCTTTTTAGCATCTCGCTCATCAAGTACTAAAAACAAAGTGTTATAAACGTATTAATGTTAAAAGTTATTTTCCATTCCAGTGCACTGTCTTGCATTTTTAAAAAACGAAAAATGTGTTTAAAATGATATAAATATAAATTATTTTAATAAATGTGACCTTGGACCACAAAACCAGTCATAAGGGTACATTTTCTGAATTTGAGATTTATACATCATCTGAAAGCTGAATAAATAAGATTTCCATTGATGTATGGTTTGTTAGGATCGGACAATATTTGGCTGAGATACAATTATTTGAAAATCTGGAATCTGAGGGAGCAAAAAAATCTAAATATTGAGAAAATCATCTTTAAAGTTGTTCAAATTAAGTTCTTAGCAATGCATATTACTAATCAAAATGTAAGTTTTGATATATTTACGGTAGGAAATTTACAAAATATCTTCATGGAACATGATCTTTACTTAATATCTTAATGATTTTTGGCATAAAAGAAAAATCAATCATTTTGACCCATACAATGTATTTTTGGCTATTGCTATAATGACTGCTTTTGTGCTCCAGCGTCACAAATATCACACTTTTTCATCCATGTTTTTATTTAAACAGTACACCTCTTTTGTGCAGAACTTTGGTTGCCAAAAATAAAAGTAATTTTTCAAATTTTAATTTGATTACATTTTAAAAGATTAAAAGGTTATTTTTTATGCCTTAATTTGATTACTGCTGTTTTTGATAATACATTTGTATTAAATCATAAATTCAGGCACATTGAAAGACAACACATAATTTCTGAAAAAAATTAAGCATTTCATATGCCCCTATTATTGCAAAAATGTCATTACATTCTTAATTATAAAACAAACGTTTTATGAATTCATTTGGATAAGACATGCTTTTTTTTTATTAAAGTTTAAGTAAACTTAAGTAAAGAAAAAAATATATTAAAAAAACGTGGAATTGAGGCCCTAAAATTTTCATTTTTGTTAAACTTCTAATAAATTGTTGTTAAAGTAACTACATGTAAGTTTTTTTTACCTTAAAATATCAGTTTCAAAGTCATTTCCACGGTACACTGCTTCTAGTAAGATTAATACCTTCTGATTCTTTCCTACCTTTCATTTCAATTAATTAGACATGTTTTTTTATTGCTAAAATGTAATTCAACCATTAAACAGAATCCATTAAAATGGAAAAAAAATAAAGCCGATTTTATATGGCTGTCTACACCGTTAAAAAGGCTAGTATTAAAAAACTTGATACCTCTGATCAAAGTCAAATAAAATAAAATAAAAGTAATGAAAATCGGATGATATCTTAGTTAATACAGTAAAAAATTAAGCAGATTCGTTCAAATTAAGTTAATAATAGAAGTATCTTTCTATACTTCTATTCTGTGTTCTGTGTGAATGTTTATTGCCATTAAGTCTTTGTCTGTCGTCAACAAACTATCCATCACCGATTAAAAAAAACTCATGAAGAAATAATAAACTGTCTAACCTATGCTTAATGTCTGTGTACCACTATAACATTTATTTTTCGAAGTTGTAAATAAAATAACCACTACTAGAGAACGTCCTTAAAAAGAAAAGCTATTACAGTCTTTCTACTTCAAAATGTCATGTTTAATTCACTGTTACTTGCCCTTACTTTGCAATTATTTGTCAAATTTACTAGCAGTTTCTGAATAAAAATGGTTTGAAAGGCTATTTTCTTCAGTGCAGTTTACTCTGCGACTTTCAATAAATTCAATTTCTTGCATTTGCAATTTTCAGAATGTAACATATTTGTACTTATTTGAATAGTTTTATTGCTGGTGGAGGGTATAGCTGGCTAAGCTTAAAGGGATAGTTCACCCAAACATGTCAATTCTATCATTTACTCACCCTCATGTTGTTTCAAACCTGTATGAGTTTCTTTCTGCTGACCAACATAAATGCATTTTATGAATATAAACAAATTTCGATTTTGATGGCTGCAACACACTCCCAATTAAAGGGATAGTTCACCCAAAAATTTAAATTGTGTCATCATTTACTCACCCTCATGTTGTTTCTTATGTTAAACATAACAGGAGATGTTTTGAAGAATGCTGGTAATCAAACAGTTGATGGTCCCTATTGACTTCCATAGTATTTTTTTCCCTACTATGGAAGTCAATGGGGACCAACAACTGTTTGGTCCTTCAAAATTCTTCAAAATATCCTATTTTGTGTGCAACATAAGAAAGAAATGTATACAGGTTTGGAACGACATGAGGGTTAATAAATGATGACAGAATTTTCATTTTTGAGTGAACTATCCCTTTAACTTGTCCCCCTCAGGGGCTCCCCTGGAACTCCTCCGCACCCTCTGGAACTTTGGCCCCCTCGTTATTAAGGGCCCCTCTGTAATTCCGGCCCCCTCTGAATCTATGTGCTCCCCCAGTACTGTGGCCCCTGTGGTCCCCTCGGAAACTGGAGTTTCCCCTAAAATTGTGACCTCCTCTGAAACTGTGTTCCCCTCTGTTACTGTGGTCCTCCTTAAAATTGTAGCCCCCCCTGAAACTGGGGTCCCCTCTGGTACTGTGGCCCCCTTTGGAATTGTGTCCCCCTCTGGAATTGGGGTCCTCCTTAAAACTAGGGTCCCCTCTGTTATTGGGGCCCTCCTTAAAACTGGGGTCCCCTCTGGTACTGTGGCCCCCTTTGAAATTGTGTCCCCCTCTGGAATTGGGGTCCTCCTTAAAACTAGGATCCCCCCTGAAACTGAGGTCCCCTCTGTTACTGTGGTCCTCCTTAAAATGATGCCCCCCCCTGAAGCTGGGGTCCCCTCTATTACTGGGGCTCCCTCTGAAATTGGGGCCTCCTCTGGAAGTGGGGTCCCCCCTGACACTAGGCCCCTCTCTGGAACTGTGGCCCCGTCTGATATTGTGGCCTCCTCTTACACTGGGGTCCCCCCTGGAGCTGTCAATCTTCTGTAGCACAGTGAGCCTCAGGTCACTCAGGTATTCTTGGGTATTGATCAGCAAATCGGAAACATTCCCCGGATCTGGCAGGCTAAACTGGGCTCTGGAAAAAACAAAAACCTTCAGGAATCAGAGAAGAGCCAGAGAATTCACAAGAGAAACAGGAAACACAACAAACCTTTGCAGTGTGCTCTTAAAGTTCTGTAAAGACAAAAAGAAAGAAATGCATTTTTTAATTTCTGAAAATGCCATTCATATGTGTGCATTTGTCTTAATAATGAACACTTTGTAGATGAGGGTTCATTGGCACCTGCAGGAATGAATCATCTTCAGCTTTCATCTGCTCCTCTACGTCTCTGATTGCACATTTGAGAGATACGATCTGTTTGCTGGTCTTCCCAGTCTTCTCCTTTATCATCTGACTCTTCTGCTTCTCTTCCTCTCGCAGTACTGTTATTCTGGCCACTTCTTCATTGCGCAGAATCTCACGAAGTTCCTCAAACTCCTTCTTGATCTTCTCCTCTGTTTCTTCAGTTTGAACCTGAAAATTAACAGCAAGATATAATAGCCAAACTAGATCTATAACATCCAGAAGTACTTAAATCACACTGTTTATTTCCAACCTTATTAATATCAGCAGTCTGATCCAACGTCTGTTTAAAATTATCAAATATTCCCATCTTCTCCCGTAAGTGTTCCAGTACAGCTTTGAGTTTCTCCTGAAAGAAAACAACAGTAACACTTTACAATAAGCTTCCATTAGTTAATGTTAGTTAATGTAACATGAATGAACAATGAACAATGCATTTATTACAGTATTTATTCATCTTTCTTAGTGTAAGTTAATGAAAATACAGTCGTTAATGCGCAATGCATTATAATGTTAACTAACACAACTTTTAATTTTAACAATGCTGTTACGACCGTTTCTTTGATGATTGTTTTTTTTGTATTGTATTGCTCTGTTTCTCTCTTTCTCTCTCGGGCTCCTCTTTGGTCTGCTCTCTCATAGGTTGCATGATGCTGTGGTGTCGGCACATAATTGGTCGTTCTATTAAGGCGGAGTCTTTTAAGGAAGCCGCTTGCCAGCTGTCGGGGAGCCCATTGTTGGTGCGAACACGAACGGGTTCGGAGCACCTGGATTCCTCCTCCGGCCAAACTAATGTTTAACACCTGCTGTTGTGACTAAAACTTCTCACCATGTGAAACAGAGCGCAGGGGTGTCCTGCCCATTTTCTTTTGTGAATTCGTTTGGGCTTTGTTTTTGGTTAGGAAGTTAGGTAGCTGGCTGTATTTTTGTTTTATAAATTGTCTAGGTTATTTAATTTCTCTTTTTTGTTGTTCTAGTCTCCTTTTTGTTTGTTATGTTGGCCTGTGGCCACCCCGAAGAGATGCTCTTCATGTTTCACGTATAACTTTTAATAAATCCAATCGTTTCTGGTTCCCGTGAATGGTGTGATTGTTTGGTCCCCGACCGGAGTGATTAATAATAATAAATGCATTAGTAAATGTTGAAAATAACATTAACTAAGATTAAAAAATGCTGTAGAAGTATTGTTCATTCTTAGCTCATTGTTAACTGAAGTGGTTAACTTATGTTAACTAATAAAACTTATTAGTTAAAATAGTGTCTCGCTCTTCTGTTTTATTGATTTATTTGATCGTTTCTCTTTTATTTGATATCACAATGGAGGGAATGTGTTTGGAGGGAGGGAGGGGTGAAAATGAACTGAAACCTGTGACACCTGTTCAATGCCTAATTGACCATACTGTAACTCCAACCACTCCCTGTAAATTATAACATAACAATTCAGTAAAAAATGTTTTAATCCGATTCATAGATCTGATTTATATGCAAGCCTGTTTCTGCCATTGAATAAAAAATAAAACAAGGTAATTGTGGCTTTTTATCTCACAATTCTGTCTTTGCGAGTTTCACTCAATTCTGATTTTTTTCACAGAATTGCTGCTTCGTCTTTCAGAATTGTGAATTTCTTATTGAGAATTGTGAGAAAAAAGTCACAATTACCTTGTTTTATTTTTCATAAAATGGCTAAAATGGGCTTCCATAGATATTTAGCTTGAAAACAATGAAATTCTAAAAGACATGAAGACATTAGCAAATGTATTAGTGTGCTTCCAAATCAACAGCTTGGTTTCAGCTCATTCAACAGACAAAAACACATCCATTTATTCATTCCTTTGTGTGCATACATAAACCTCAAAAACATGCACATTTGAAATCATTTTTATATATTTGTCACTGTGAAAACTATTGACGTTTACTGACCTTATTATTGTTCACGGCTTCATCTATGGGACAGAAAGTGTGGTCTGTGTGTAGTTTGGAGTCTCGACACACCAAACACACGGTCTGCTGATCCTCCAGACAGAAGAGCTTCAGCTTCTCTTTGTGAGCGCTGCAGACGGCTTCAGCTCCTGATGAAGATCTTTGACGTTGCTCCTGTTGGAAGGTCTCACACAGGTTCTTCAAAGCCAGATTTAACGTAGGATCATTCACGGTCGATATCTCTCTGCACATGGGACATTCCCTAATTCCTTTACTTTCCCAAAACGCCTGGATGCAGTCTGAACAGATGCTGTGACTGCAGTTCAAAACAACAGGATTTATGAAGAAGTCAAAGCACACAGGACAAGTGAAGTCCACCTCAGTAAAACCTTCAGATGCCATTTTACACGTCCAAATCTATCTTTAAAGATACACTTTCAGGTTTTAAGCTTCACATCCACAGCAGAAATGCACAGAGTTTGAGGCAATATATGAGCTAAAACAACAGGTGAGGTGTGTCTGTCTTTATATCCAGTGCATGGGAGGAGCGCAACTCTACACTGAGAAATGTGCTACATTCTGTTCTGCATCATCTGTACAATGCAGATAAACCGGATCCTCTCAGTCTCAAGATGAATGTTAACCTTTTTATTTCAACACAAGGTTCGCTATTTCAACACTTTAGAGATCACCGGAATTTTTAATTTAAATAAATAATACTAAATCAAATAGTAGTCTAAATCTTTATAGGCTATAATATTGCCCTGTTTATTATTATTCTTTAGATGTTAATTCACAATAACTCAATAAGCCCAATCCCAAGAGATCTTTTTGCACAAGAACAATGATTAAGGATGCTCCAAAAATGATAAAAAGCACCATAAAAGTAGTCTGTATGACTTGTGTCTTGAAGTATTCAGAAGTCATACACTCTTGAAATAAAGGTTCTTTAGTGCTATTAATGGTTCAACATGCATGGAAACTTTCCATTGCACAAAAGGGTCTTTATAGTGGAAAATGGTTGTTTAAAATGTTCTTCACAGAAAAAAAAGGTTCTTTGGGGAACCAAATAATGTTTAAAGAATGTGTGACACTTTGCATGAGGAACAGACCTGCATGTACGTTATCCAATGATAATTTGCAATAAATCTGCAGTGAATATCAATAACATTCAAACCTCGTGTAAAGGCCCGTTCACATCAAGGATGATAGCTACAATGAAAACAATAACGATGAAGTGTTAATAACCTTTCTAATTATAAGCATAGCAGAGTCACACAACAACTAGAATGATAACGATACAGAGGAACAACATCGCTAGAAATTCTTTAAAAACGTTTTTTTTTCAGTTGACGAACAATAAAAACATTGACAGCCAATCAGAATCCACCTGATAGTAGTGCACTCATCATTCAGAGCAATTATTCATGGCTGTTTGATGCTTGTTTCTTGATTCCCCTCATTCTTGAAGTGGCAGGTACTGGAGATGATGCAGGTGTGGGAGGAAGAGAAATATTTACACACATCAGCTGCTATGAATCAAATTTCAACTTTACATTTGTCAGTCCTCATTTGCCTGTTACAAATAGTGCCTAAATATTTCTGTGTTCCTTTCAACTGATTTGATTTATTGCACTGTAAATTATATTGAAACAATCATGAAAATAAAAATAAATGGTGTAAGTCACGCTTATTATTGTCATAGAACCATGTTCGATGCAATTGTTTATCGTTCATTATCAGCTCACTGATCACTAATACTGTGAATGAGTTAATAAATACATATGCCACATCCACATTTATGGAATAACCTTTCTAATTATAAGCATAGCAGAGTCACACAACAACTAGAATGATAACGATACAGAGGAACAACATCGCTAGAAATTCTTTAAAAACGTTTTTTTTTCAGTTGACGAACAATAAAAACATTGACAGCCAATCAGAATCCACCTGATAGTAGTGCACTCATCATTCAGAGCAATTATTCATGGCTGTTTGATGCTTGTTTCTTGATTCCCCTCATTCTTGAAGTGGCAGGTACTGGAGATGATGCAGGTGTGGGAGGAAGAGAAATATTTACACACATCAGCTGCTATGAATCAAATTTCAACTTTACATTTGTCAGTCCTCATTTGCCTGTTACAAATAGTGCCTAAATATTTCTGTGTTCCTTTCAACTGATTTGATTTATTGCACTGTAAATTATATTGAAACAATCATGAAAATAAAAATAAATGGTGTAAGTCACGCTTATTATTGTCATATCAGAACCATGTTCAATGCAATTGTTTATCGTTCATTATCAGCTCACTGATCACTAATACTGTGAATGAGTTAAGAAATACATATGCCACATCCACATTTATGGGACTCACACATAGAGACATGTAAACATAGCTTTAAACCAGTTCTCTGTAGTTCTGAAAACGAACGCAAAGCTTCTGAAGTTCCTTGAAAACAAAACCGATGAAACGAAGGCCAGTTCCTGTAAAACATCTGCTGGATCCTCTGACAGCCATCACCATGTGTGCATTTTGGTCTCTGCAGTGTACAGAAATCAACTTTTGAATTCAGGAAAAGGGATGTGCACCAGGACTAATTTTGACTAATTGTTTTACTTTATAAATAATAATATACTATATCTCTATTACAGACCAGTGATCTGTACACATGGCTATAAAATCACAAGGAAAGCTTGACGTGTACCATCTATACATTTAAGAAGATTCTATTCGTTAGGATACTAACAGCAACTGAAAGTTACACCATTAACCCTCAGGTGTTATTTGGTCATTTTTGACTTTTTGTTTTGGAAAATATATAGTAAAGATATTGTTCATCAAAGTATGGTAGCATAATTCAATTCATGTTTATTTGTACAGTGCACATCATTGCAAAGCAGCTTTACAGGAAATGAATGTTATACTATAATATATTATTATACTATATACTATTAATAATAATAACTTCATAATTCTGTTATATGCTTTTTAAAATAGTTTAGATTAGGACACAAAATATACACCTCAGCAGAGACATTAAAACATGTCAGAGTGAATTAATTTACAAATGCTAACAAAACAAACTTTCTATTTTAATGTTAAAATCGGATTGATCTTTGTTCTACTCAATAATTCAGTAATTTCGTCTCTAAATGTTTTCTTCAGATCACTGGTAAGATCACCAGAGGACAAATGTCACAGCGGACACCAAACCATGGGTAGACTTTCTCAGTGAACTTCTGTGTAAAAGTGTGAATGTATGCGTTATTGAGAGGATCGATGAATGACAGTTTTCCTTTTTCATAGTTCAGCTGAACTCTGATTTTCTGAAGTTTATTCTTCACTGACAGGGGAGGCGACTGCTCTGGTGTAATGAATGCATAATATTCACCAGAAGCGTACCCAAGAACCCAGAGTCCTTTCTTTGTCAGAACGTCATCCTTCCTCTGAACAGATTCTGTCATCACACCAAAGGTCCAGTTTGTGAGGTCTCCAACCTCAATGTCCCAGCAGTGAAGTCCTGAGTCGAAGCCCTCTGAACCCAGAACACACTCCCGACAGTCAAATCTCTCGAGATTATCAGGAAGCAGCTTTTCCTCATCCCTGAATCGCACGCTGGTCAGATCATCAGACACGATGAGAGTACAGTGAGCAGTGTTGGGGTCCAAGGTCACTGGAGCTGAAGAGAGAGGACACGTGCACAAACATTATGATTTCGAAATGTTTTAATGAAGTCTATTCTGCTCAGCAAGGCTGCATTTATGCAGTAAAAACAGTGAAATAATATTACAAAACCAAACTAGATGAGTAAATTTTGTGAATAAACTTTGAAGTTGGCTTGAGAAAGCCTAGCCTGAAAGTTTGAAGCAGTTATAAAAGCTTGAAGTTTGAAAGTTTAGACAGATGTTAATAGCGTGTTGCTAGCATGATTTAGCATGATTAGCATGTTGTTAGCACATTGCTAGTATTTGTTGTTAACATGTTTCTAGCATGATTAGCATGTTGTTAGTATTTGTTGTTAACGTGTTTCTAGCAGGATTATCATGCTGTTAGAATAGCGCATGATTAGTATGTTGCTAATCATGTTTCTAGCATGTTGTTATCATGTTGCTAGCATTTGTTGTTAACGTATTGCTAGCATGATTTAGCATGGATATCATGTTGTTAGAATAGCGCACAATTTGTATGTTGCTAATCATGTTTCGAGCATGATTAGCATGTTGTTAGAATAGCGCATGATTAGTATGTTTGCTAATCAAGTTTCGAGCATGATTAGCATGTTGTTAGCACGTTGCCAGCATTTGTTGTTAACATGTTTCTAGCATGATGATCATGTTGTTAAAAATAGCGCATGATTAGTATGTTGCTAATCATGTATCGAGCATGATTAGCATGTTGTTAGCACGTTGCCAGCATTTGTTGTTAACATGTTTCTAGCATGATGATCATGTTGTTAAAAATAGCGCATGATTAGTATGTTGCTAATCATGTATCGAGCATGATTAGCATGTTGTTAGCACATTGCTTGAATTTGTTTTTAACATGTTTCTAGCATGATTATCATGTTGTTAGAATAGCACATGATTAGTATGTTACTAATCATGTTTCTAGCATGATTAGCATGTTGTTAGCATGTTGCTAGCATTTGTTGTTAACATGTTTCAAGCATGATTATTATGTTGTTAGAATAGTGCATGATTAGTGTGTTGCTAATCATGTTTCTAGCATGATTAGCATGTTGTTAGCACGTTGTTAACATTTTTTGTTAACATGTTTCTAGCATGGATATCATGTTGTTAGAATAGTGCATGATTAGCATGTTGTTAGCACGTTGTTAGCATTTGTTGTTAACATGTTTCTAGCATGGATATCATGTTGTTAGAATAGCGCAGTGTTGTTAGCATGTTAAAATTTTTTGTTAACATGTTTCTAGCATGGATATCATGTTGTTAGAATAGTGCATGATTAGCATGTTGTTAGCACGTTGCTAGCATTTGTTGTTAACATGTTTCTAGCATGATTATGTTATTAGAATAGCGCATGATTAGTATGTTGCTAATCATGTTTCGATCATGATTAGCATGTTGTTAGCACATAGCTATCATTTGCTGTTAACATGTTTCTAGCATGATTATCATGTTGTTAGAATAGCGCATTAGTATGCTGCTAATCATGTTTCTAGCATGATTATGTTGTTAGAATAGCGCATGATTAGTATGTTGCTAATCATGTTTCTAGCATGATTAGCATGTTGTTAACATGTTGCTAGCATGATTGCATGTTGCTAGTCATTAAGCGTAGCTAGTGACAGACAGCTTAAACACTCTAATCTTATTGTACAAAAGTTTTGACCCCCTCAATGAAAGTCTATTGGACTTTTGATAATCTGTTTTTACAAAAATCGTAAGTCTGATCAGTTCGAAAAAATAGAGCAACCCGAGTCAGACCAGTCTCAAGATCTGACTCAAGTTTGGTGGTTCTAGCTTGAAAACTCTGGGAGGAGATGCAGTCTAAATTTGATCCAAACTTTCGACAAGTGTAAAACGAAAAGCTTTAATGATATACTTACTGTATTTAATATATTCCTGCATCTTCTGTAACACGGTGAACTTTAGGTTGCTCAGGTGTTTTGGAACATCGATGAGCATTTCTGAAACGTTCTCTGGATCTGACAGACCATGCTGACCTCTGGAAAAACATTCAGGAGTCAGTTTAATTCAGATCACAGAACTCAGAACTAAAATAGCCTACAAACCTTTTCAGTGTGTTCTTTAAGTCCTGTAAAGAAAAGAAAAAGAACGAAATACAAATTAAGCAACACTGAATTCAGTTTTAATCTCTGAAAATGAATTTGATATATTTGCAGTTGTCTCCAAATGTATCAAAATAATGAAAACTCATTGGCACCCGCAGGAATGAATCATCTCCAGCTTTCATCTGCTCCTCTGTGTCTCTGATTGTGCGTGTGAGATATACAATCTGTTTGCTGGTCTCCTCAATCTTGTCGATCATCTTCTGACTCTTCTGCTTCTTTTCCTCTCTTAGCGCTGTTATTCTGATCGCTTCCTCGTCATGCAGAAGCTGGTGAAGTTTCTGAAACTCTGCTTTAATCTGCTTCTCTGTGCATTGAGCCTGAGCCTGAGCTCACAGAAAGATATGATTAAACTAGATTAAACACAATAAATATATAAACTTCAGTATATCAAACCTTAATATGTTTAGCAGATTTATCCAAATTCTCTTTAAAATCCTCAAATTTGATCAGTTTCTCCTGTAAGTGGTTCAGTAAATCCTGGAGTTTCTCCTGGAAGAAATCAACAGAACAATAGTGTCTCACTTTCCGGCTTTGTTTATTTTCATATTTCAGATTTTGCCTCTTTTATTTCACATATATTATTATTATGGATAGTGGAGGAAAAAGTTTACATTATACATTTATTCAGTGATTTTTCATTACAAAAGGTTAGTGTGTGAGAATAAATATACCAATTATTTAGAAACACACACATATACTGTATACAGTATATGTGTATGTGTGTGTGTGTGTGTGTGTGTGTGTGTATTTATGTATATATAAAGTTATTTTATATACAGGTAGCTTTTCATTTCTTATACAACCATGTCAGAATACATTTCCTATGGCCATATTCCAGGAGGCTAAGATTTATTAAGCTCAAAGTCTTGTGCAAGAGTCGACTTTACAGAGTGATTCGACTGTCCCTTTGTCAGTACAGGATCTCGGCCAATAATTAATGCAAAGTTTGGTGGAAATAAACGCTGTGATGTTGCATAACTTTGTCAAAACAACACCACAGCCAATGCACAATGTTATCAAAGCGAAAGGGGACTCAATAAAATATTGGAGTGAGCATATTTGTCGAATGCTTGTCAATAATTATTAAGATGATTTCATAACATAATTTCTCTTACCTTATTATCTGTCAGAGCTTCATCTATGGGACAGAATTTGTGGTTTGTGTGTTTTCTGGAGTCTCGACACACCAGACACACGGCCTGCTGATCATCCAGACAGAAGAGCCTGAGCTTCTCTTTGTGAAGGCTGCAGACGGCTTCGTCTCCTATTGAAGATTTCCGTCTTCTCTCCTCTCGGTAGGCCTCACACAGGTTCCTCAAATTCAGATTTAATGGAGCTTCCTTTGAAACTCTTCTCCTGCAGAGTGGACATGCTTTATGTCCTTGTTTTTCCCAAAATCTCTGAAGGCAATATCTACAGAAGCTATGAGTACAGGACAGAAGTACAGGATCTATAAAAATCTCACGGCACACTGGACAAATCAAATCCTCCTCAGAAAAAGATCTAGATGTCATTTTCGAAGTTACGTGTCGTAACAAAGTTTCTCTTTTAGTGAAGTAATAATCTGGTTTTAACTCTCAGCAGTCTGTTTCCAATCAAAAAGCTTCATATCCACAGCCAATATTCCTAAAAACATGCAATATAATATTAATCACCATCAGAAATCGTAATAATCACCAAAGTATTCAGTGTTAAATGTCGACTGAACTAGATCATCAGATGTCTGTCTAAAGTTCATTGTTTTATATCAGCATTTATAATAGTTTACCTTTGAACTGTTCAGAGTTCAGTTCGTTCAGCTCATACAGGAATCATCTGTCATGTCAAGGTGTTTTTATCTGCTGAAGAATTTGTTAGTTACAATCTCTGATGGCCACATTAACGATCAGATGTTTTTTGTACTTTTGTACATTCTAGCCATTTCATGTTCACTACACTGTAAAAAAAAATCTGTGAAATTTACGGTAAAATACCGGCAGCTGACAACAAAAAAAACATCAAATAATATCAAGTAATTACACGAATATAGTATGGAAACTTACTGTTAACCAGTTAACAGGTTTTTACTGTAGCATGTTTACAGTCTTTTACTGTTAAAATCACAATAATTTTTTACAGTGTAGAAAGCCTTAAAACAGCTTATAATATTAATAAAAATTAATTAATTAATTAATAGAAGAAATGCTTTTGTTTTAGGTAGCATTTCACATTTAAGTGTCAATAAATAGTAGGTTTTAGAAGATGAATAGAAGATGAAACCGATCAACCACAGAGCTACAGACTAAAAACTATCAAGAAAACTGGCATCATGATGATGAGTTTAGCACAAACAGCACTCATTTACTTCATTAAATGTCTAAATGTCAATACAGCAGGTGTGTACAGTATTATAATGCACACACCACAGTTGTTTCAGTCACTGACACATCGTAGTTTGCATTTTCTTAATGTGAATAAATCACACATTTAACTATTTATTATTGTGTGTGTGTGTGTGTGTGTGTGTGTGTGTGCTTTATTTATATTTATATTTATATTTATATTTATGCATATGTGCAGTGGTGCCTGGAGAAGTGGGTATACTCGTAATGTATGCCCCATGACGTGTTATAAACAGTGACGTGTAAAACTAGTCTTGTATATTTAGTTCACCCCAAAATGGGCCAGTAGTATTTGCATATTGTCACTTAAAGGTGGGGTAAGCGATTTTTCAAAAACACGTTAGAAACCCGATTCGGGCCGAATAGCAAAACAACTTTGGGGTAGGGGCGTGTTTGTTTTGGTGATTTCAAATGTCAACATTGGCTACCAGAAATCGCTTACCCCACCTTTAGGTTCTGCTGCTTGACTTCATGGAGTAAGGATCAATATGAAATTAAAATTAGCCACAGAAGAGGTGCAGATTTTGCAATCATTCAAATTAAAAAAAAATAAATAGACCGCAGCCATTAACATTTTGTCAGAACCTCTAGTAAATTACATGCCATTTTGTTTAGTTGTCCGTTCGTAGGGGAGTCATGATCTCTATTTGAAAAAAAAATTATCCAGAATTTATCCCCCTCCCCCACCACCTTTTTAATATAGCCTAAATAAGCACCAGTCAAGCTGCGATATCAAACAAGACGCCAAAAGACCACTAAACCTGCTGTCTTGACCTTACTGTACATGCTGCTATACGGATCCATTCAGAATAACTAGACCAGCGCATAACCTAAAACACCTTCAGTCACCATCCAGTATAACACTCCTGCTTTTAAACCGGGGTCCCAGAGATATGTCCTACCTATTGTCTTCCATCCATTATCCTCTGACCCAGGACCACTGGATTTGGGACCTCCGGACACAGCACCTTTGGACTTGGGACTGCTAGAAGATAGAAAGGTGCCCATCAAGCTATGCGGAGTCCTCCTTTTGACCAGATTGTTCAGTCAAGTTTAGACTGAACTGAAGGCATTGTGAGGACTCAAGCGCTGAGTCCAATGGGCTTTATTAAAGTTCAAAAATGAAGCAAACACTACCCTGTAGGAGAAATCAAAGCTCCACCGACACAAGGCAAAGACGACAGGACAGGACACAATCAGGCAACATAGGAACATTAGACAACAATCTTGCATAAGATTGAAAACACGGAGGAAAAACAGGGAATCAAATGAGGATAATGAAGGAGGACAGGTGGGGTAAAGAAACTAATAATGAGACAACAAAAAGGGCATGGTTAAGACAGGGAAAGTTAATTACAATATACAATGACCAAAACAGTGGTTTGATATTTTGTTACCTACAATTCTGCCGGTTCCTGAATTGTTTTGTTTCAAAATAGGAACATTAGACAACAATCTTGCATAAGATTGAAAACACGGAGGAAAAACAGGGAATCAAATGAGGATAATGAAGGAGGACAGGTGGGGTAAAGAAACTAATAATGAAACAACAAAAAGGGCACGGTTAAGACAGGGAAAGTTAATTACAATATACAATGACCAAAACAGTGGTTTGATATTTTGTTACCTACAATTTTGCTGGTTCCTGAATTGTTTTGTTTCAAAATAGTATAAATTATCACTGAAAAGCTTTCAGATGGCGCATATATATACACACATACATACACAGCAACACATGTTTAGCATAAACAAGCATTTCCTTCATAATGTCAAAATGTAAACTCAGCAAGTGTTTACAGACTGATGCACACAAGACTGCGGTTTGAATCACTATCATTAGTGTAGTTTGCATCTTCATAATGTGAACAATTCACACAACTTATTCTGTAAATAAATACACCAATATATTTAAATCCGAAAACACATCTAGTTGACACATTTGTGCCTTTGCTAAAGGAGGTAAATATTCATAGCTGATTATTTTCATGAATATTTTCGCTGACATTTTTCAAATAATGTTTTGGAAACTAAAAAACATTTTAAAAAGCTACATGATTATTTTCATGAATATTTTCGCTGACATTTTTCAAATAATGTTTTGGAAACTAAAAAAAACATTTTAAAAAGCTACACGAACAACTAAGACATTTGATAGTTACAGGAAATTCAAATGTGAAAGTAAAAAATTTTTGCAAGTGTATTTGGGGGAAACACACGATAATAGTTACTTTATTTGGAAAAAAAAAAATGACTTGACAGAACCACAAATTAATAATTAGCAATGATTAAATATCTTTGTGTGAAATAGCTACATCTGAACTTGATTGTCACAGATCACCATATCTTGAAGACTGGACTTCAGGCCCCCTTGAATGTCAAAAGGACCCCCTCCCAAATGTGGCGTCGGTCGAGGGGGACCCCGCTCCAAACGGCAAACCCAGTGGAGAGGGAACTCTCACCCGTGATTTCGACTGAGGGGGGCCTACGACTAGTTTGCGCCCATAGTTCATACTCATCATAATCTGGCTGTGGATGATCGGTGACTGAAGACGGCTGTTGTGGAGCATGGGTAGGTTGTAGGTTGGTTCTGTGGTGCGGACCGGGGCGGGGAATAAGTTAGTTGCATAGACTGAATGAACTTTCCGTGGAGATTGCTGTTGGTCTTCATTGGACTGTTGGCCCCCAAACATTTTTGTACGGTTCCCTCCATCCCTCGGAAAATGCTCATATTCATTGTATTCCTCTGGTTTGTCAGAAATCGCCATTGCATCGCATTGAATACGAGATGGATCGATGTTGAAGTACGAGGCTAAAAGAGAGAACACAGATATATAATCATACACATACAGTAAGACAAATAACCACAGAAGTCATTGTGTTCCGTCATACTTTCACCAAGATTGTCCTGCATCTTCTGCAAGACCGTGAGCTTCAGGTTGGTTAGGTGATTTGATAAACTGATCATCACTGCTGGAATGGGTTCTGGAATCGGCGGGTTACACAGAGCTCTGAAAATAAAGCATTCAGGAGTCAGAGACACTGCTGGTTTGAGTTCAGAACCGCTGAGAAGAGAAACAGGAATGACACAAACCTTTGCAATGTGCCGTTAAAGTTCTGCAAAGAAAAGAAAAAAAAGAAAAAAAGAAAGAGGCAAATGAATCAGAACCAGAATTTGGTTTTATTCTCTGAAAATGTCATTCATTCATAATCCATTGAGACCTGCAAAAATGAAACGTCATCATCTTTCATCTGCTCCTCTGTGTCTCTGATTGTACATGAGAGAGATGAAATCTGTCTGCTCGTCTCATCAATCTTCTGCTTCATCATCCGACTCCTCTGTTTCTCTTCTTCTCTCAGTGCTGTTATTCTGGCAGCTTCTTCATCACGTAGAAACTGGTGAAGTTCCTCAAACTCTGCTTTAATCCGCCTCTCAGCATGTTGAGCATTATACTAAAATTAAAAGACACTTTAAAATATAATGGCCAAACTAGATCTATCAATATCTTACATTTACATTCCTAAAATGGATTAAAAAAAATTGTTTCTCAAACCTTAACTTGTTCATCATCTTCATTGAAACACTGTTTCAATGTCTCAAGTATTATCCGCTTCACCTCTAAGTGTTCCAGTGCATCTTTAAGTATCTCCTGAATTGAATAAACATAAAAACAGTCTCTTACACCTCTGATTGCTTTCATTTTAGGGCCGTTGCCTTTTATTTAGTACATTACAGACAGTGGACAAAATTAATTTCTGTTGATGCATTTTGATCCATATGTATATTATTTCACTTTGAAAGTCTGATTGCTTTCATTTTAGGGCCGTTGCCTTTTATTTAGTACATTACAGACAGTGGACAAAATTAATTTCTGCTGATGCATTTTGATCCATATGTATATTATTATTTCACTTTGAAAGTGACAGACAGACAGACAGACAGAAAGACAGAATTTGTTTTGTCTGACCTTATTGTCCATCACGGCTTCATCTACAGGACAGAATCTGTGGTTTGTGTGTTTTCTGGAGTCTCGACACACTAAACACACAGGCTCTTGATCATCCAGACAGAAGAGCTTCAGCTTCTCTTTGTGAAGACCGCAGACACTTTCACCTCCAAAAAAAGACTTTCGGCTCTGCTTTTGTTGGTAGGTCTCACACAGGTTCTTCAAAGCCAGGTTTACTGGAGGATGTTCCTTTGAAGATCTTCTTCTGCAAACTGGACATTCTTGAACGCTTTTATTTTCCCAAAACCTCTGAACACAATCTTCACAGAAGCTGTGACTACAGGACAGAACTACAGGATTTATAAAAACGTCGCAGCATACAGGACAAGACAAATCCTCCTCAAAAGAAGATCTAAACGCCATTTCAAATTAATTGAAAAATTAATTTCAAAGTTACGCTTTCAGTGAAGTAATGATCACTTTTTAAATCAAAAACTTGTGCATCAGGAATTAAAATGATCACCACTCTTTTATTGGCTGAGCCACACACTAGCCACGTTTCCAAATGTGCGTGCCAGGGCCAGTCCACTGATCAATATACAGCCTAATGACTGGATTGCTAATTGCCTTCTAAACTGCAGACAGCTGGTGAAGCCACCGGAAGTGTTTGTGCTGCCATCTTACTATTCATTGGCCGACAGCCAAAACACTCACTGACCTAAAATCACCTGGGGCCTGTACCATGAAGCTGGCATTAGCTGGCTAGCCAGGTAAGTTTCAGTTTAGTTTGCACCAATCCTGGGTTTTAGGTACCATGAAAGTGGCTTGGCTTGGCATTCATTGCCTTCGTAACTTACACTCCACAGCTAACCTGCTCTGGGGCAGGTTATGTTCTGGTTTAGAGATCTCAAACCGAAATTTGACCAATCAGCTTCAAGCAAAGTGACGGATCTCTGACGCAATAAAGTCACTCCCCCAGTTTCTCTTACTCCAAATGAAAGGATGCTACATAGTAAAACATTTTTAAAGATAAAATTGTCTAATTTTTAGAGATGATTATTTTTTATATGATTTATATAATTTTTATACCCTTAATCCATTACACAAGCTAGCTTAGTTTAATAGTAATTAAGCTTTTATTTTAAATTAATATAAACATATAGATAATATGCAATATTGATACGTTTTAGAATCAATAGCTTTAAACATGACTACATATGAGCTTAGATTTTAAGTGTTTTTATACTTTTATAACTCTATAAACTAACTTTGCAACTTTTACTTGCACTAATATGGCAAGATGTTTTCTTTAAGTTTTCCTTTTTCATGGATAGATCGTTTCATCTTGTAAATATGTTTAAATTCTTCTTATTACACGGCTCTGTGGAATACTTGATTCTGATTGGTCAATCGCGCCATCCAGCGGTATGTTATTCCCAGATAACAACCGCCAAATTGAATAACGCACCGCTCATCCGGGAACTACGAGTTATCTTGACCGCTACTACTTGACCGCTACTACTTATATGCTTAACGAGTCACTCCGCTATCGTTGACTGTCTGGCGCCATCTTGTGACTGAAAACACTTAACCATCGCGTGTTACAATGGAAGACTTCAGCATTAATTTCAACATATATGGTAAAAACAAATCTTTTTAGCCGTGTAATAAGCGGGATAATGTACATCCAGCCGGTTGTTATCTCAGAATAAACCCCAACAGGGTGATTGCACTGACTCTCTCACGAGACGTGAATCACAGTTTCGAGGCATGTGATTGGCTGTTCATTACTGATGTCACTCTTTCAGTGCACGTGCTCCATTAATTCAGGATCAAGCCCGAGTTGACATAATTTCCATTACTATATTACAGTAATGAGATTATATATATATATATATATATATATGCAACAACAAAAACATCAAGGGTCCTTGTTTTAATTTTTATGCAACATTCATGTTTTTCCTCTAAATTTGGGTTGAAATATGAATTGGACGTTTCTTTGTGATCCTGTAACCCTGAGTTTGTTCAGCCACCATCATGGTACAGGCCCCTGATTTCAAGCGAATCTGTCACAGGATGTTTTTTTGTTATGTGTATGTAAATGAATTTGTACTTCAGATGTTATCTGCAATAACAGCCATTTCAGGATAGTTTGTGATTTGGTTTTAGTGACTTAGATTTAGGGTGACACAGACACAAGCTAAAACGCTTACTCTTTAAGAAATACTCTTAGAGCAAAATATGTAAGAGTCCTTCATTTAGAACGGACACACCCATTCTTTTTAAGATGGTCTCCTAAATCGGCAAGTTATGAGCTACTTTTAATAGTTTTTTACTTTTTTAGCCTTTAATATGTTTTGTGAGTACGGGCCCAATTTTATAAATGAAACAATCAAATCAAGGCTGATTTTTAAAAATGTAGTTTTATTCATGGTTGCAAAATAAACAGTACCATGAAAAAGAGAATTGTTTTTAAAATTGAATTACATACAATTATTCTGGAAAAAAAGAACTGCATTCAACATAAACTAAAAATGAAGAACAGCTGAGAAGATCAACGGTGCAAAGGACGAACAACACAAGCTAGAAGCCCATAATGCCATGCAGTCCTTCAGCAAACGCTCATGTTGTGGCTGTAAGTCAGACTCTATAGTGTCTAAACCAAACTCAAACTGCACTGCCGGCTTCACATTGGTCCAGAATTCATATCTGTACAAGCCAAAAGCTATTTGCGCCATCAAAAATTAAAGATTAGGTTAGTATTTCACTCCTTTCTGCCTTTTTATGCGTGTTAAACTCAACAGCAATTAGTTACAATCATATTAAAGAGAACTGATCGTACTGCACAGGTTAGGCATTCAACAACAGATGGATCTCACGAAATCTGTAAAGAAACGTGCAAGTCATAAATCAACGGCAGATCAAAAGAATGAAAATTATTCTTAATTATTAATCCTAATCTGAAAACCAATTTTATTTTATGCATATTTTCGCTCCAAAATATCTTTACCATAATGAAAAACATTTTCATTACAGTTTGTATGAAACTTGAGCGTCCTAAAAAATAAGACAATTTTAATAGAAAATTGGTTTTTTTCTCTTAAATTTGGGATAAAACTCGAACCAGACCAACAAAAAAATTATAATAAAAAATATTCCCATTACTGAAATGCAGAAAAGTTTATATTTTATGCAAGTATATATATAGTATTTATTGCACTAAATTTATGCTTATAATAAACAACAATTTCCATTACTATATTACAGTAATGAGATTATATATATATATATATATATATATGCAACAACAAAAACATCAAGGGTCCTTGTTTTAATTTTTATGCAACATTCATGTTTTTCCTCTAAATTTGGGTTGAAATATGAATTGGACGTTTCTTTGTGGGATTCACTCAGAGATGCTGTATTCAGACATTAATTTTGAAGCGCGTTTCTTTGTGGTTATTCAGAATGGTTGAGTGAATATTTTCAGTGTTTCTATAAACACACACTGAGGAGTGTGTGTTTGTGAGCATCTGTACGAAAACACGCCACATGTCTGCAAACCTGTCCAGAACACGCATGTAATCATCAACAGTGGCTGTCTTAAACTTTAATGACGGAGTCTGTGATGAACTACACAGAATGTTTAATAGTGTCATTTACAACAGTGTCGTCAACTTACTCACGTGTTTGAATGAAACTAAACAACCTAGAGCTAAAAAATAACAATGTATATATAAAAGCAAAAGCAAACATAAGTGATTCATATTACTACAGGGTAAAAGTCACAGCTAGTTTTAAAACAACCTTTACATGACGGGGAAAGCTGTTTGTGTTTAGTACATTGCAACAGGAGACGTTTAGATACAGATACAGGCGAATTCATTGGAAAAAAATATTTGATTTTTTTTGCGTTAAGAAAATTAAGTGTGAAATCAGAAAGAGATTTTGCATTACAACATTATTTTCATAGCAGTTACACACATTTTGACCCCAATTCTCCTTGATTTCATGCTACAAACATGTATTTAGCAGAGAATTGGGAGGAAAGTGTGCTTATTTGTTATGAAAATATCACAATAAAGGCTTCATTTTCTTTAAAGGAAACAAAAAATGACTTCTTTGCTTTGACTTCAGGGTGAAATGTGTGATAAACAGGTTTTGTGAGATTCACCCATTTCAAAAACTCATTCGATTTCCATCCGAGAAACAAATCTGTGCTGATCAGAATATTATCCATGTTTTTTTTTTTTTTAAGTTTATAGATGTGATTTGAAAAATCATAAACATGCAGCAGAGCAAAGATTTTAATTGAACACCAGGAGGAACTCTTTCGTCAATTAATTTCCTCTAACAATAACATCTGATACATTTCCGATACATTATAGTGGTTATTGGTATTCTGATTGAGATTTTCTTTATAAAAACAGGTGTGTGGAACATGCTTAACGAGCTGCACTTTAGAGTGCACTTCAGCCAGCATTTATTAAAAGAATAAAAACAATATGAGGCTTTAATAAAAAGATCGACACACTAAATGTGAACACAGTACAAAAGCAAATCGATTTAAAGAAAAGGTATTGCCGAACACCTGAGCAAAGCTTCCTCACTAGGTTTCAGACTTCTTTTTGTTTTTCTTTAGGAACGACGGGGTGCGAAACTTTTTCTTCTTCTTTGACGGGGATTTGTTGGGCGATTCGTCGCTGCCATGATCACCAGCCGCGTCGTCCCCGGCGACAGGCTCCTCCCCCTCAGGCTGAGGGGCGGAGTCAGCCTGTACGGGGGCGGGGTCTTCTGCGGGGAGGGCGGCGACTTCTGAGGCTTCATCGGGGGTTAGATCGGGGAGGGTCTGTCTTAAAGTGGCGGCGTCACTCTCGTCTTTAGACGTCTGTTCCTGTTGTGCCTCTGTGGAGGAGGATGGGAAAAGATAACGGTGAGTTTGTAGATCAGCTCAAACCGGCCAGGGGAAAATCCAGCGCTCAACAATTGGCTCTTTATGCATGAAGCGTGAAAACCTCTGAGAAACAGACCATAAAACTGGAATTCCTGCAAAACTACACTGATGTCCAAATACAGATGCTAATCTTTAGCTTTAATTATCACATTGCCACAGCATGAAACACTTGCAACCCAATGCATGTATCTAATTAACAAAAACTAACTACTAGCTAACTAGTACTAAACAACCAGTTTCAGAGTGGATCATGAAAAACTTTGCCTAGTTTGTAAAATTAGGATCTAGATTCAAGCAATTGTAAATATGAATGCTTTTAAAAAATACAGGACTCTCAAAAATTATATTTTAATATATATTAAATTACATTATTTATATTATTACATTAGCATATATATTTTAACATCAATTTAAATAAATATTCCTAAGAAAAGTATTACAATTTCAATCATTATTGCAATATATTTATGTTGTAAAAAAAATATTTTTGACACCATTCAAATATTATATAATAAAAAAGTACATTAAAAGATATGTAGACAAGTGAAAAAAAATTATATAATACTCACTCAATATATTATACACTAATATACTTTAACTCACTACTTGATTGCTTGACAACTGTGTTAATTGATTAAATTATTATTCAAATTCATTATTACTATTAAATTAATCTTTAAATAAATATCCCCAAGAATCAAGAGTACTATCATTAATTCATAATTTCAATACATTTATGTTTTACAAATGAATTTAAGACACAGATAAAATATTTAAAATATTAGTTATGTAGATCAATTGAACAATTTAATGTAATATTGATATAATATATATATATATATATATATATATATATATTAAAATAATCTAATTTTTCAATATTACTCACTACTTGAATACTCAACTCAACTGTGTTAATCAAGTATATTATCAGTTATATTAAATCAAATTATCTTACAATTACTTGTTCCTTAAATAAAAATCGACATCTTGTCTGCAAACGATTAAAGACCATTAAAGGCAGATTAAATCTTTTAATACAGTAACCTGGATATTTTTCTGCCAACTGAATCCTAAAATATATTATTCAGCTACATCAGAAACATCAGGCTCATGCACTTCAGCATCAAAACGGATTCAATCTGAGCTCTTCAAACACAAAACACACTCATAAATAAGACATTTATATTAGACATTTCAGCTCTCACTGAGAGCAATTAACAAAGACATACATAAATAACGCTCACTACTATCTGATATCTACAGAGATGAACCAACCGCACGCCGAGTCAACAGTCATAAACAGAGAAAGAGATTTTTAAACACTGTGCATCTGAATGGAGAGCCAGACCAGAAGCGTAATATTCATACATTACCTGTTCTGCTGAAGCAATACTAGACTGCATTAAAAATGCATATTAAAGATCCTTGATTGGTATTGTTATACAACTTAAAAAGAGGAAAAATGTAGAAGTTTCTAGGGAGAGATTTGTTGCTAGCATGATCTCACCGAACTCCAGGTAGCTTGAACAACATCGTCTTAATTATTACATCTATCAAGTGTTTTACCAATAAAATTACATAAAAAAAAAAAAGATATCTATAATAAGTAAAAGTGTTTTTGGTCTTACTATGCACAATTCAACATGTTATTTCATTGGAGAAAAAAAAGTTTGGTAACACTTTACTCGAAGCCTTTATATATATATATATAAGTATTTTAATGCATTAGTTAAGCCTTGTAACGCACCTTATAATGCACTGCATGATTATGACAGAATAGCATTATAATACGCATCTATTCATTGTTACAACTTTAGTATAATGTACTAAAACTCATGACAACCAATCAATTTCAGATACAAGGAATCTGCACATTTTAAAATGCATTTTAACTTTGATTACAATTATTTATGAAACGATATAATGCGTTATAACATACAATATAAATACATTTATAATGCATTAGACGTAAGGCTTCAAGTTTTGCCAAGTTTTTTTATTCAAATTTAATAACTTCCTCTTATGAACTAAACAAGATGGAAAAGTAAAATAATAATGTCATAGACTAACAGGTCTAACTAATCCAAACAAATCCTGATGAAATTGGTCACATTATAGAAATTAAATGTGGAAAAATGTATTGGTTTTTATTAATTTCTTTATTAAATTGTATTAACTTCCTCCTCCTATGAAAATGTTTTTGTCAGAGTAAAAAAAAAAGTATAGAAAAGTAAAATTAACCAATAATGTCATAGTATAAAAGGTTCACATCCAATCAAATCTTGAGTTACATTTTAGTTACATTTTAGAAGGATAATGTTATTTTAGGGAAAACAATTGCTTGCTTTTTATTATAAATTTTAATTCAATTTCATTAACTTCCTCCTCCTATGAAATGTAAAAAAAATAGTTTTCACAGCATGGAAAAGTAATATAGCAGTAATGTTATAGTTTAACAGGTTTACATCCAATCAAATCCTGATGGATAAAAATCAGTCACATTACACAAGATAAAATGTTATTTTATAGGGGGAAAAAAATAGGTGCTTTATTAAAATTTTACATTAAATTTAACAACTTCCAGCTCATACAAAAAAATTGTTGTGACAGTACGGAAAAGAAAAATGAATCAATAATATCAACAGGTTTACATCCAATTCAATCCTGATAAAATCAGTCACATTACAGAAGTTAAAATGAGTTACAAATGCAGTTTCACATTATTTGAAACGCCGTTTGCAACCCATTTTACTGCGGTAATGGGCCGTATGACTCCGGTGCAGATCATCCCTCACAACAAATGAATCTCAGAGGAAAGCGAGGACAGAAGATGAGAGTTAGATAGCAGAGGAGTGAGCTGAGTGAAGCCATGCAGCGGGAAAACAAACTTGGGTGAGGTACTTACTATGGTAACAGGTACTCTTTTGCATTTCCATCTCCTGATTGTGACGCAGCCACGAAGAAGAGAAAGCACAAGTAGAGAGAGAATGTCTATGCAGATCAAATCACAGCCACCGGGGTTAAATTAAAAAGAAATGAACAGAAACCGTAAAGAGACACACAGACCACCGGAAGTAAAGAATGGTTGCCAAGCCATTCTTAAAGACCCCAGAGAAATGAGCATGAAGGGTGAATGAGAACATTTAAGACAGGCGATTTAGAAGACATTTCTTAGATCGGATTACACCTGAATTTAATAAAAAATTTAACTTTTAGAGGACTTAAAATACTACAGATTGACTACAGTTGCATGATTTACTAGTGACTTTATCAGTATTGAATAAACAAGCAGAATGAATGTCAGATTTGTCAGGAAAAAAAACAAGTTTACAAAAAAACTAAGTTTTTTAAAAATGTTTATTTAAACATTTTATTTTACTTTTTGTTCTATTTGTTATAAAAAGGCATATAGTCAAGATTTATAATAATGGCCTATTGTTCATATATTATTTTATTATACTACTACTACTAATAATAATTAATTTCATTAAAATAATTCTCCATTATTGGTATCAATGTCAAAAAAGGTGAAATTTGGTTGGTGCATCCTTACCTATAAAGCATTGTTTATTTTATAATCTCAATATAACAGCTCCTGTTTTAATAAGAAGGGTGTAATCCATAGTAATAAAGACCAAGAGGGTAAATAAATAAAAAAAAATTGTAAAATGAAGATAAAACAAAAAAAAAAAAGCTTCCTAAAAAAAAAAAATTAAGGGGTAAAATAAAAACAAAATATTATTATTAATACTTTTAATTGTAATAATAAAAAAAAAAAAAATGTTTTCACTAATCTTCCATTAAAATGGATTCAAATCAGTTGTCTGAAGTTCTGCACTGCACTAACTGTACAAAAACACAATAAAAGTGTCAGGCCAGACTATTTTATAATTATGGGGGAGGGGAACAAAAACAAAACATTAATGATGCCCTTTGGTCTGTTATTACGAACAGCAATAAATGTCTAAAAATGTTAATTAACAAACAAAGACACACATCAGGCATTATGTTGCAGACATAAACCGCCTAGAACCGGCTCATGCTCAGAGAGACGCAGTCTGATCGGATAGACGTACCTTCCTCCACACGCAAAGGTGAGCTGGGAGGAGTGCAGGAGGCGCTGGGAACTTTCCCCTCTTCAACCTCCGGTGTCTGACCTAGAGAGAACACAAGCAGCATTACAGTCCAGTCTGTAAATGATAAACTATGGATGATACCCACGTCCACATGGAATCAGTGCACTTTTTACACTGATTGATGGAAAACAAAAAAAATCAGTGAAATGCATATAAAGGATGCACAATATTGGATTTTGCCGATATCTGATATACCGATATTTTTTAAACTTATTTTAGACAATAGCCGATGCCGATACCGGATATATTTCCTTTTGTTTGGAAACAACATCAAGTCTCTCCTGTGCAGAGATCTTATCGCTAGCAGAACTTATCGGCACGGCATATCAGCATTATGTTTCATGTTGGGCCATTGCCGATGTTTACATTTCAATTCCGGTCAATTCCGATAACGTTCTTATAATATTGTGCATCCTAATGTAAATATGGTAAAATTGAGCCAAGTAAAATAAAAAAACAATAAAAAAACAAAAACATTTATTTTATAAATTAATAAATATTTTATATTAATAAAAATAGTATATTAAATTATACTAAAAACACACACACAAAAAAAGACAACAAAAATGTTAAATAAAATGAAAAAAAAATGAATATAAAAATAACCAGATTCAAAATATTAATTAAAAACATAATAATGGTATATTAATAATCCTTTAAAAAAATATACTAAAAATGTAACAAATTAAAAATAATATAAAAATTAACACTAATTAAAAAAAACTACAGTAGTATATTATTAATGATACTAAAATGATACTAAAAACTACAGTATCAGTAGTATAGCATTGTATCAGTTTACAAATCACTATATATTATAACAGCATATTATATAATTATATCATATAATAAACAACATTCATCTGCATTATAAAGTAAAAAAGGAAAACCTCTGGAGAACCAGGAAACAACGTTTGTCAGATCTCACACGTCAGACTCAGAGACGTCCATTAGAGACACCACAGTGAGGTTCATTAATACAAGAATATAGAAATAAACCCCAACAAGAAGAGCAGCAAATCCCACTTCAGAGGACAGCGAAGAGCCCGCAGTCCAGGATTAAGATTGCAAGAGCGGACGAGGCTTACACAGTCTTTGTTTACAGATCCAGAGCAGGGTGTTTTGGTACGGGACGTTTGCCAGGAGAAGTGTGGGATGGGTGCAGACAGGCATGTTGGATCACCAAGGTTTGGAACCAGGGACAGCGAGAGACAGGAAGAAAGAAAAAGAGCCCAGCAAAGTCAGAATAAACCCAAAAAGAGCAGCCTTCCTCAGGCAGATGGCAGGAGATACCTGCAGACGGCCCGTCACGCTCAGACTCCGCGTCACAGCCCAGAGCTTTCAGCACAGCGGAGTGAAACTCCTTATGAGGGGATCCTGGAGCATCTGCCGGACTGTCCTGACCCGACGCGTGGCCCGATTCGATTATGGAGGGTGGAGGGGCCGCGGTGGCCTGCGGATCCTCATTTTCCTGCGTGGATGTGACATCTGGAGTCTGGGCTTCTTCGGGGGCCGAGGACGACTCCTCGACCTGTGCTAGATGCAATACAACAGTTTCTCTCCTGACCTGCGGTGGGCACTGTTGGGTTGCACAGGATTCACGTGCAATAAATCGAAAACATTACACAAATCTTTGTGCACCCGATGAGTTTGTTTGGCTGAAATTACTTGTGCTCATACTATTGCTCAAATAATTCCAAAAAACATATCAAATATATTATATATACACACATTGCTGTGCTAAAGTTTGAGGTTATTAAGTTTTGAGGTTAAGTCTTTTTCTCAGCAAGGATGCATTAGAATGATCAAAAGTGATTGCTAAGACATTTATAATGTTACAAAAGATTACTATTTCAAAAGCTGTTCTTTTGAACTTTATCAAAGAATCCTGAAAAATAAAATGTATCACTGTTTCCACAAATATATTAGGCAGCACAACTGTTTTCAACATTGATAATGATCAGAAATGTTTCTTGAGCAGCAAATCAGATTTCTGAAGGATCATGTGACACTGAAGACTGGAGTAATGATGCTGAAAATCACAGCAATAAATTACATTAACATATATTCCCATGGAAAACATACAAATACTTCACAATATTACTGTTTTACTGTATTTTTACATCTAACAAATGCAGCCTTGGTGAGCAGAAGAAACAATATATATATATTTCTCGAACAGCCGTGAATATCTAGTACTTGAAAATCAGACAAAAATAATTTTTCAGTTAGTTTCTACTTCTGATTTCCGAACTCATATGTAAATGAGAATATGTAAAAAAAAAAAAAAAAGAAACATGTAAATATGTAGAACCTTGTCAGGCTGACTTGAAAGCAGCATCACAAGATGTTTTTGTCACCTGTATCAGTTTCTGCGAGGAGAAACGTGTTGATTCTACATTATTTGAGTTCTTACCTTCTGGGCCCTTCTGCTTGAGCTCCACTTCCCTGCGATACTCATCCAGCTCCTGGTCTGTGAGCTTGTTGAAGGGGTTTGGTCCAGTTTTACTGACGATGACGCGTGGTTGGTACTCCTTCTCAATGATAGCTTTAGACGCGGTCACTAGCTCCCCCTGCAGGACAAAAAAGGAGGGGAAAAAAACTGTTTTTGCACTGTTATCATGCTGAAAATGAATGTTTAGTCAACAAAATTTAATTTACAACAAACCTACGACAAAAGGTGGTATCAAAATGTTAAAATGGGGTGAATACAAGTGGGACACTTCACATATAAATGTCATCCAATAAGAGAGTTTAGGATGAACTTGATGCTTCATTTATATATACATCCCACTTAAATCTGTATTCAATTTATTATAAAAGCCTTGTTATTCATTGTTATTTTAGTAAAAACTCAAAATCCCAGCATAGACCTTAGTCAAAGTACAATTATTAAAACACAAATGAAAACAGACTGTGAGGGAAAAATTGAAAGTACATCTGATAAAATGTGCTTTCAGTTTCTCACTGCCTTGTCTTTTTTGGTAGATTAATCTGCTATGATTAAGATCAATAGAAAGCTAATGAGAGTTTTGAATTCAGCACTGACGACTCATCTTTTTAACAAAAGGCCCTGAATGTTATTGTCTGATACAGTATTGAAACTGTGTGGTTTTATGTTTCAGACATTACAGTATTATCGCAGGATGTACCTTTCGAATAGACCTAGAGGGACTAAAGCTCTCTGAAGGGTCAATGCCATCAATAGAGTCCGTACAGTCAGAGAGAGGAGCATCCTGTAACAGTAGAGCCGGTGAGCAGTGCACAACCCCACCACAATTACTGACCACACACAAAACATAATCCTACACGCTCACTAATGATTTAAGCCAGAACCAATGCATACAAGCAGAAGACCTTCCTCTCACTCTTAAACACACACACACACACAAGGGCTTAAAGTTAACGTGAAATTAAAATTCACCTATTCATCTATTTTCTGAACACATATTATTGAGCTTATCCTGAACAATTAATCTGTGCACGTTTCATATAAAAAAAAAAAAAAAAAAAAAAAAAAAACACATTAAAAAAATACATATTTAGAAAAATATCACTTTGGATAAAAACAACCACTAAATAAAACAAAATGGAATTAATTAACATGCAACAGAGTAATTTTAATAACTGTGTCATATGTATTACTCAATTTTGTTTAGCTTATTAATTTCTAAAGCACATTTAAAAACAGCAATTGCTGACCAAAGAGCTGTACGAGCAAGATTAATAAAAACAAAAATAACAAAAATAAATAATATATATCAGGACTATCGCAATGTAGTTTAGTGCAGATCAGAGGCATTTAAATTAAGTCTCTAGGCCTAACAGTAACAACAACTGCTCCTAATAAACTTAAAATATATATAAAATATATAAAATATAAATACTTCTCACTTTCATTTAGTTTAACTTGAAGTACTACAATGACTAAAATGAAAATAAGAATTTTTAAAAACTATATACACATGATTAAAGATGATGAAAACAAATTACTAAAACTTTTATTAAAATTAAAAACAATTAAGAAATTTTAAATTTATTTAAAATTATAATTATTTAATAAAAAAAAAATGAAATTAAATAAAATTACAATGAAAATGGAATGACGTGTACGGCCATTGCGCTCTGGGCGTCCTGAATTCGCGCTACACTGTCCTATCAAAATAAAAGCGAAAATGCCCAAAATAAATCTTGAACAAAAAAAAAAAAAATGTAACAAAAATTTAAACTAACTCAAAATATCAATAAAACTAAACACCCACCCACTCATGACCCAAACACACACACACACACAGACATGCAGAAAGCATTTCCTAAAGAAGCGTATGGGCAGGCTCGAGTGAGACGGTGAATTCATGGCTCAGAGTCATGCACTGCAACACCAGAAACCAAACATATGTGTAAAACCACACACAGATTCATACTGCTGCTCACAAACAATAACAAAAGGACCATGGGACTGCATATAAATAATGTTCAGCTGAAACCGTATTCAAAGGCCTGAAGATTTGGTTTAGAATTGTGTTGCTGCACTTGAGTGGATTAGATGAATGATCTGATGGTTAGTAGCAAACACACTTCTGAGCAATCCTCTTTTAAAGCATTTAGAGTATTTTGAAATGACTCTTATAGAGCTCAAAAGGAGATGGAAGTAGGGGTGGGCGATATGGAAAAATATCATATCACGGTTTTTAAAAATATCATATTTTTTTAGAAATATCACGATTTTATCACAATTCTTTGTCATGTTGGTTTTACTATTTTGCAAGATGTCTGAGCATTACAGCCAAACTAATTTCCCTATTATAAAGACAAAGCCTTTCAAGGTAACAAAATAAAAAAAAGAATGGAAGATATTTAGGCCAAAGTGGGCGAAGATAAAAATCTGTCATTATTTTATCTTTTTTATTAAAAAATAAGAACAAAAATACACATTACAACTACACATAATATACAAATAAAACAAACAGTGTTTTATTTTCAGGTACAATAGGTGTATTTAGCAGGAGCATTCAAGAAATTGAATGAACAAATATAAAAATAAAACACTATATTGATTGATTCCTAAAGCAGCTGTATTAAAGAGTAGTGATAGTAGTAGTTCTTCAGTCAAGAGTAGTGATTTTTCTCTTTGCGTTTTGTTGTTTTATTAACGTTAAAGGAATAGTTCCCCCAAAAAAAAAAAAAAAACTCATCTGTCTGTCAATTCTGTCATAGTGTTTTATCTTTATACCATCATTTACTCACTCAAACGTTGTTTTAAACCTGAATGAGTTTATTTCTTCTGTTGAACATAAATGCTATTTTGAGTAACGTGGAAAACCAAATAGGATTTTTTTCCTACTATCAAATTCAATGTGGACCAGCAACTGTTTGGTTACCCACATTCTTCAGAATATCTTCTTTTGTGTTCAGCACAAGAAATAAATTAATACAAGTTTGGGACAACATGTGAGTGAGTAAATAACGACAGAAATTAAGTTTTTGGGTGAACTATCCCTTTACTGACAGTCGGCAGCATGTTCAGTACTGTTCCTTTAAGACCTGCACACATTTAATATACAGGAACGTATCCGTTTTTCTCTCAACTGTTTACTTTCATATTAGACATAACCAACTGAGTCTATATGTAAACCTTGTGTGTTTTGACAGTATTAGCGCAAAGGATAGAATTCGGGTGTAGGCGCTCAGAAAAAGTGCATGTCAGAACAGCACGTGAATGAAACGTTTAACCAGTAAGGCTTTAAAGCACATGCAAATAATGTACTTTTGTGACTGCGAATAAGTGCAGTGTCCTGTGAGAGGAACTCTACCGCTGAGTTAACACTGATGTGAATGTATGTGGCATTGTACAGTATATTAAGACGGAGGCGCCAGAACTGCGGTTGATAGAATGTGTGCTGTAGCACGATACTACGATATTTCTTCAAAAGCAGATCGTGGAGACATTTTTATCGTCCACGATCAAAAATCGTCATATCGCACACCCCTAGATGGAAGTAAAACTGCCACCTCCATACCGAAATTGTTTTTAGCAAAAACATATAAACCTTTCAAGTCTGATCTAACATGAACTCAGGTTTGTAAGCAATGCTTTATGCTTTTGTTAAAACCATGTGTGGGAGTCAGATGTTCAATAGCTGAATTACAATAGCGAACTACTTATGAACTAATGGTGTGTTCAAGCAAATTAACGTATCTGACATTGGTGTTTTATGGAAGCTTGTTTCTGCCACAGGATATATGATTTTTTTCCCCCATGACAAAAATGGGCTTCCATAGTTTAAAAAAAATAATAAATAAATATATATATATATATAAAATTGTTTTTTT
>NW_015548202.1:728856-749133 GCF_001515605.1 Sinocyclocheilus anshuiensis | reverse complement strand
ATAGAAAATGCCGATCCATTTTTGAGATGATAATATAAAATGTAATAAATAAATTAATAAAATTTTTTTTTTTTTTTTTTTTTTTCTTTTTCTTTTTTCTTTTTTAACACCTATGGAGAAATTTAACAGAAAAATACTTCTAGAACTAGTAAAAATTAAGTAAATAGTTAATTATTTTTAATAAAAATACAAGAGAGTAAAACATTAGTTATACAGACACAACTGGTCTGACTAGCAGCTCAGGGCGGCAAATGTCATGTGAGACATGCAGAATTATTATTGCATGTGTTATGAAAAATTTAATTTACAACAGTATCATCCTGTTTAGTTTCTATTACAGTCAATGAATCCAACAGAAAAATGAAAGAAAAAGGGCAAACATGGCACTGCAAACCAATCAGAACAAAAGAAAATGGACACAGCTCTGGCTTGCTGGTCGTGTGGTTTACTTACGTGCCATATAGTCATTCTCTGGGGTCAAAAGACACAATTCAACGGTTACACACACTGTAATAACGCCAGTAACAGAATATGTTGGATCTATGGGGAGGAACAGAAGTGCAGATGTGCCAGACTCACCTGGACATACGAACGGTCCACCATGGCACCCGTGAGCACCTGCGACTGTGGACCTGCCGTCTTTTTGTCCTGCAGATTCTGCTCACGGATCTGAGGGAGGTAAAAATCACTGTTAATATGAAACTATAACTACGGAAATATGATAAAAGACAGCAGTTTAATATACAATTTACAAAACATCACCCAGAAATGATAATGTGCTGAAAATGTCCACATCCTCAGGCCGTCCAAGAAGTAGATGAGTTTGTTTCTTCATCAGATTTGGAGAAATGGGTGCCGTCAGAATGAGAGTCCAAACAGCTGATAAAAACATCACAATAATCCACACCACTCCAGTCCATCAGTTAATATATTGTGAAGCCAAAAGCTGCAAGTTTGTAAGAAACAAATCTATCAGTAAGGTATCTTAATTTTGGTTGCTTCCAGCCAAAATACGAGTCTATAATCCATAATAAACTGTTTTGGACTTTCACTAGAGAAAGCTTTAATATTTTGGAGCATTTTGATGTGAGGGGACAATAGGAAATGGCTCCAGTTGTCCTCTCACATGAAAATGGACCAACATATTTGTTTTTAAACTGTTTTGGCTTGTAAACGGTGCTTGATCTGTGCAGATTTCTCTCCTGATTCAGACCAGACCACTTTATCACTAGAGAGAAAGCCATATTTTGGATGGAGGATTTTAGGTATTTTAGCCAGAAGCAACAGTTTGAAGTTAAAAATGTCTTAATGATGGATTTGTTTAAGGTTTTGTCTTCTGAAGATGTTAACTGATGGACTGGAGTGGTGTGGATGACTTGTGGATTATTGTGATGTTTTTATCAGCTGTTTGGACTCTCATTCTGACGGCACCCATTCACTGCAGAGCATCCATTGCTGAGCAAGTGATGCAATGCTACATTTCTCCAAATCTGATGAAAAACCAAAATCATCTACATCCTGGATGACCTGAGGGTGAGGAAGTTGTCAGCAAATTTTAATTTTTGGTTGAAGTATTCCTTTAATACAGTTTTTGCATCATCATCGAAATGTCGTTAATCTAAATGATAGAAAGGTTCAGACCTTGTTGCGCATCTCTTGGACTTCTTTGGGGTTGGTGTTCATAGGGACAAACTGATTGGCCACAGCTGCCTGTCGGAGACTGTCCTCCTTAGTCCACTGAAATTATCAAAGCAAAGCCATTCAAATAAACCAAAACTAAAGAAAATTTGAAATAAATCAAATAAAAAATATTTAACAAAAGATTAATTCATGCCTCTCAAACAATACCAAATAAACACAAATCAGATCTATAACATAACTGGTCAATTATAATGGTCCACTGAGCAACGAACCAATGATGATGTACATTTGAAAATTTGAAACTCCTTGTGCAACATTGTAACGCACAAAAATTCTAAATTCAAAATTTCCAAAGTAATTCATTAGTAAAAATTACCTTAAGATAAACTTAAACTCGTACCAATAAAATATCATATTATACCACTTGGAGTCTGCATTTATTGACATTCACCAGAATAAATCTGATTATAAATATAACTAGCTCTATAAACTTTATTTAACATCAGTGTCATGGGAGCCACGGCCCTCATCATCATTGATACTGCCGTTGGGCATAGAGTAAGGACAGAAAAAGCTAAAAAGAAAAGAAAGAAAAGAGCACAGACAGAGAAAAACAGAAGATTTAAGAGGATGATAGACCACGAGGGAGGCAGGAGTGAGGTGGGGTGGTGAGGAAGAAGCTGTTCTTGTGTTTAGGCAGTGGACCACACACACACACACACACACACACACACACACACACACACACACACACATAGTTCAACATTAATACTGTCCAGGACAAGCACAAAAACCATGTTAGACAAATATGCTAAATACTGCCCTATGTAAGACATTACAGCAATATTTTTGTGTAACGCTGCTTTGAGACATTGTGAAAAGTGTGCATTATAAATACATTTAACTTGACTTTTGGGATTACACAACTAACTGTGATATAATTTGCAACTAAACAACAAACCAGGATAAGTGAAAATGTCAAATGACATTACAGAAAAATATATTAAGGCATCATTTAAATGAATTGATAAATGTTGACTTGTTTAAGAAATTATTTGCTGTAAAGTTGCTTTGAGACAATGAGCATTGTGAAAAGCGCTAGATGAATACATTTAAATTGACTTGTGAGATTACACAACCAAGTGTGACAAGTTATACATAAAGGCGTTTTTTAAATTGAACTGCTACATTTGTACTAATTTAAGACATTATTACTGCAATATTTTTTCTGTAATGATGCTCTGAAAATGTGCATTGTGAAAAGCAATACATAAATATATTTCATGTAACTTATATTACACAACAATTTGCAAACTAAACTAACTCAAACTAAAAATGTTGATTGAAGTTACAAACAAACATATTAAGGCATCATTTTTAAATTAATTGCTAAATGATGACCTATTTAAAACATTATTAAACATTATTCTTAAAAGATTATTCAAAAGTATAAGCAACAGAAAATTATTTGTTGTGCTTGTCTGACAGTCAAGTATCTGGAAAGAATAATGTCAAACCCTGCACACACACTGTAAGAGAGAGAAAAGCACACACACACACACAGACTCTGTAAGGAAGGACAGATTTATGCCCAACTTTTCTTAAAACATACAAGTAAAAGATAAACTTCAGTTTGTGAAGTTTCAGCTTAAGGTTTGGGAGGTTTACTCCAAAAGCTCTGATACACGGAATTAATGGACTGTAAATTTCAAATAAAGATTAACAGCAAGTACTAAATATTTTTGAAGCAAAGATAGTTAGCATTTGGCCTGGGTAAGAATAGCATGAGTAGCCAATGAGTTACTTGCTTTTACCAAAATGAAATAAATGCTTTCAGCACGGAACCAAAAGTCATGAGGAAGGGCTTCCGTATGGGCGCTGGAGAAACGGGGCACATGGGATGAACACATAAACATGAAATACTCACTGATCACGATTAGAGCCCCACAACACAACACGCTCTCCCCCAACTAGAGACAATCGTTCGGAGAGTTAACAACCACTCATGAACCAATGTTTTTTCCTTTTTTTTTTTTGGATGATTTTGAAATTTGAAAGTTAAAATACACTCATGCTCAGGAAGAGTTCAGGAAAAGGTAAGTCCAATTCAGGAGGAGGAAAAGGAAACTCATAAAAATAGAAAAGAGAAATGAAAAAGCCAACACAAATGTTTTTAAGCAGTTTAAGGAAAGAACATGGAGTCATCAAACGGCAAGCCACGACTCCATAAATATAAGCAGCCGAGCGTTTTCTCCCACAGATAGAGCTGCAATTTCTCTGACATTCCTAGGTTGCCTTCAAAGAAATGTATTTTGTTTTTTCCTTAGCAGCCTTTTTAGCTGCAGCCCTACATCTAGGCAAAAACTATCAAAAACATTTCATATTTCACCCTAAAATTGAAAGATTTGCTAGTCTAATTAATTTAATGCCATGTCAGCTATTTTCATGGCAGAAAACATGTTAAAATGCAGCTAAATATAAAAATAATAATAAAATACAAAAGGTTTATAGCAATTATTTAGCAATTAAATTAAAAATTAACCAACTAAATCAGGTCATTAAAAATCTTCATGAGCTAATCAAATAAAAAAAAAAGTCCTATAGGAGTTGAAAGCATAACAAATGTTAATTTGTACTACATTGATCAAAATGCTTTCAAAATAGAAAGAACACAATGCATAATTAATTAAGCCTGTTTTCAGAAACCTTTTTTTTTTCATTATGACATTAATTTCATGGCAATTAAGCAGTGCATTTGCCTAGTTACCAGTAGCGGAAATGCAATAAAATGGGGCTTAACTGTCATGAAAATAATGTCACAAGGCAAATAATTGAGGCAAATAATTTATGCATCTTAATGGTCCTAAAATTAGATTTTATTTTTTCTATGCAAAATACAATTTCATATTTTCTGTAATGATTTTTGGATGAAATACGACCATTTTTTCTGGGATTCTCTCTAATGCTTTCTGATGTTTCTGAAATAAGACATGGAGACAGGCTTTTAGCTAAAGAGCACTTTCTTCTGAAGCAAAGAAGCATCTAAAATCATAAACGTCTTCTACTGTAGTGAAGTATCTCAGCTGTCTTAAACGCTGCGTCTAAGTACACAGGAAGTACATTAGCCACACAAAAAGCCTCTTTTCAAGGCTTCCTGTGATAGTTACTTATTTTAAAAAGCTCTGAAGAAACCGTTCAAATGGAGTAACGTCTCCATTAAAACACAAACGTTTACAAAATGTGCGAAATAAAGCAATAACTGAAATAAGCAACAACAGAAACGGGAGGAAAATCCACAGCAGCAGTAAGGATTAGCCACACCCACTTTGTGCACATGCCACACCCTCCCGGTCCTCCAGGAGAAGATCCACAACGCATCTGATCAATCATGCAACACAGCATGCACTGAGCAGCCGGAAAGAACCCTGACACCCCTTCGACCAATGGTGAGAGAGGGGGAGGAGCTTGCCACTGTGATTGACATACCAACCTGTCTAGAGAGGAATGATAGGAAGCAATGGAGAAATTTTCTTCCCCTCAGATCGGAAAAGACAGTTATGAGTAACAGGTTGGTTAAATGAGTGATCAAGCAATCAAAATCAGTGTGAATCTTAAGGCAAGACACTACGGACACAAAAAAACAAAAAACATTTGCACTGGTCATTATTGAGATTTTGGGGTTATTTGATTTCTCATAACATGCTGTTTCAAACTAGTGGATAGAAATCCAAAACACACTTTTAAGTGTTTATTTTATTGCACCTTATCTATTTGTGTCTGCAGATTTCAATTTCAATACATGTTCCAGGTTTTATAAAGTTTTTTTTTCTTCTGATTTTCACACTGATTTATATAACATTTTATTCCTAAACATGGTGAAAATTTATTTTTTTCTGGCTGTTGGCAGTATTTTCTGAGTTATGGGGTGATAAAAAGAGAAATCGAATTTCACCTTTAACTCAAATAGGTCACAAAATGAAATGAACCTGGAAATGTATGCAAATTAGTGCATATTTCATTAGATGATGTGTTTTAGATATTGCTATATAAACATAACATTTCAGAAAACTTAGAATATATTTATATTTTATTATTTTTTTTGTTTTTAATTTTTTGCAATTCTTAATGTAATCAATCAACTGTAGAAGATTGGTGTCAGTGTTATTTTAGTATCACAGAGATACTATTAAATTATATTAATATATTAAATTAGTTTTAATTTGTATATTTTCTGTTTCCATTTTAATTTGTTTAAATTTTTGCAATTTTGTTGTGTTTTCATTTTTATAGTTTTTTTTTAAATATGCCTATATTTTTTATTAATTTTCATGCAGTTTTATTTTTAGTTATGAAAATGAGATATGTCGCCTTTGCAACTAACAAGGCTTTTCATATATTATTATTACAGTTTAATTTATTTCAAGCAATTTTTTGTTTTTAGTTTTAGCTAATTATAATAACTCTGTATGCTGGTAACTATTAGTTTTTTTTTTTTACCCTATTCACCTGGGGTGTTTTGCCTTAAGAAGTCAGAGGAAGAAAAAAAAGCAATATTTGCAAGAGGAAATGACTCTACAGTTATAAAACGGCAAACACACCCAAAGCCACTTGGGTGAGTGTGTTTTTTGCCCTGGTGTCGGGGTGCTATCCAGCTGCCCTCTCTAGCTCTGTAGCAGTACGTTTCTAAACTATGAACAATAAGGTTGGCACAGACCAAGCAGTTGGTAATACAGCTTGGCACGCAGACACCGGACGAGAGAGACTGCAGCAAGGGTTTGACGTGATCGTGTGTTATGTTCGTCCACACCTTAGTCTTCGCCTTGGGGCTACCGCTGCCATCCTGCCCCTCTTCTGCCGATTCGTCGGGCCGCCCGGCGGCTAGCCAGCGGGTCTTGTCCCGCTGCTGCCGCTGAAAGCTGTGCTTTAACGGGGAGCGTGCACCCGAGTCACTGTCCTCTGCATATGAGTAGCCCGTGGCTGACGGGGGAATCTCAACGTCACTGTACTTTTTAGCTTTATCACGCAGCGCCGGGCAACGGTACGGATAACCAGTCCTGTAGCCCTGTGAAAAGAGATACCCAGTCATATGTTGGGTCAAAAAAGACGCAATAAAGAAGAGTTTGGTCCCTAGCCTACCAGATTATCCAGCATCCTCATCAAAGCCTCAAACTCCTGCTCCCCGATCTGCCACTTCGGGTGCGAGCTCGACCCGTCTCCAACCGGCTCGAGGTGGCGTGGCCGGGATTTATACTTGCTTGGGTCCAACATAACCAGGTTGTCAGGACCCCCTGCACTGGCGAGGGTGCGCACCTGCAATTTCAGACCGGAGAGCATACTGTTAATGATCAAAACTTGTTACACACACACAATCTACTCCATGCCTTCTGTCATCTAATTGATAGTTTTGACTTTTTTAGCAAGTAAATATGATTGTACAAACATTCCCCTTCTGCTTGTGATTAAAGGGGTCATATGATGCTATTTCAATTTTTCCTTTCTCTTTGGAGTGTTGATTGGTTTTACATTTATGTAAAGACCACTATGAAGAGCACTGAATTGTATTATTATCTAGGTAGTTATTTATTTGTTTATTATTTATTTATTTGTATTATTCCTACAATGAAAATGTCAGTTTGTAAATGTGTACAATATTGTAAAGTTTATCTTGTATTTTATTTTGTTTTAACTCTTTTTAAATTGTTTATTCTTATTATTGTTTTTGTAATTTTATTTTAGTTTGTTTGTTTGTTTAATTATTTTGGCGGTAAGGGTCATCATGGGGGAAAAGATATAACCTTAATTGTATAAAGTGTTCTGTTAAAGCTTGGAAAAAATTCATATAAAAATATTGTTAGTAATATCTCCGGATGAACACTGGACTGAAGCAGTTCGGCTTTACTTTGATTCTCCATCAATCATTTTTTTTAGAAAAATCAGTGCGTCTCAAATCTGATCATCAGGATCTTTTGAGGAGCGTTTGTTTCCAGAAGCTTTACTTTCACTGTTCCTCAGCGGAGGAATGATCTTCACAAGCCTCCAGAACATCTCACATCTTCTGAGGAGCATTTATTTCTTCATCT
Source organism: Sinocyclocheilus anshuiensis (assembly GCF_001515605.1). Classification (NCBI taxonomy): domain Eukaryota; kingdom Metazoa; phylum Chordata; class Actinopteri; order Cypriniformes; family Cyprinidae; genus Sinocyclocheilus; species Sinocyclocheilus anshuiensis. The sequence continues at coordinate 741,412 of NW_015548202.1, read as the reverse complement.
CTCAATCAGCATTCTACTGCATAGCATGTAATAGAGCGACAACTGGTATTTTTCATTTTATCTAAGTATCTGCTATACTGTTATAAAGATCTTTCATACTCATTTTTCCTCCATATTCTCACTTTATCAGACTATATGAGCCATAAAAGCCTGATGGATCAAATATGATACTCAACAAAAAACACTTAAGCAACTTTTTTTTTTTTTTTTTTAGATTTTTTAACAGGTTCAAAATAAACTGTTGCATTTAAAGAAAATCCATTTTCAAAAAATAGATTTTTCTGACTATTATTTCATATTTCAGGCCTTACAGGAGGTTTAAACCCATTCATTTCACAAATTAAAAGTTCTCAATTTTAAAAGCAAATTAAACGTTTTATAGGTGTAGATGGTTACCTGAATCTCACAGGCTGTGACCAGGTTGTGAATGTAATAAAATGCCTCTTCAACTGTTTCTCCAACAGTCACCAGACCGTGATTCCTCAAAATCAACACCTGAACATACAAACAATTATTGATTTAATTATTTAAAACCATATCAAGAAGAAATGTTACATTAATGGCAAACTCAAGAGTAATACAATTTAAAATAATCATAACAATGAATTACATACAAAAAGTTATATTAAAAAAGGTTTTTTTTTTTATTGATATATGATAGGAAATCTAACATTTTTCAAGAAAGGTTTTAAAAATGTTCATTAATGAAGTTCCTAATAAAACTGTTGCCTAATTTTATGGTCATTCCTATAAAATATACTGTACAGTCAAGCCTATAGTGAAGCCTTATAAAAACCACATACAGGCAATTCTCCATCTTTCAATTATTATAAAATATGAGTCTTGTGCGACCAATTCAAGATCTTGTATATACAGTCATTTCTATTTTCACAATGTTTAGACCTTTTATTTATAACTAGATTTGTACAATTCGTTTTGGACAACATTCATTCTACTCATCACTTTCTGGAAATGCATAAGGTGCGTGTGATTTTAACATCAGATGATGGTTTTTCACAAACAATGATTTCAGTGCACAGATTTATACAACATAAAACCGGATAAGCCTGAAGCTAGAAGTTCAACATAAAGTGCTATAGTCCTTTAATCTGTGTGTATATGGTACCTTGCTCTTGGGACCCAGGTTCTTCTGTATGAGGATGTTCTCCTCCTCATCCACCAGGATACCGTGGTAATCGTGGTACGCCACCTCGCCCAGCGACAGAGCCTCGGGTGAAATGGGCAGCAGACCACACTTCATGGCAGACACCTGGAGGCAAATCATTCAAATGCTTAATATGTATAAAACAGACCAAATTAAAATAAACATACCATGGAATATATTTATCATGAAATGTTTTAATGAAATAAATACATTTTGCACTATTTATTTCTGCTCCCATTTCATAGTAATCTTTTTTCATTTCATAATTTCATATATTTCTTATTTTAATTTTGGTCGTTGTTATATTTTGAGGTGCATTTTGTGTCTCATTTCATTTTAACAAACTTAAATTAATTCATGTCTAAAAATACCATGAAATGCGAGCATAAATAGTGCAAAATATTGAAATTATACTATATTTTTATTTAATTTCATTGTATTTCACATAATGTTTCATAATTTAATTTTGTCCACTATTACATTTTCAGTTGCATTTCAGGTTTCATTTCATTTTACTGAACCTAAATTAAGAAATTTATGAATGCACTATTTATTAATGCTCTTATTTCATTGTATTTTTATTCATGGATTTTATTAATTTAAGTGTATTAAACTGAAATGAGACATGAAATGCACCTCAAAATACAACAGTAGACAAACTTAAATTATGAAATATTACATAAAATGTTGCAATCTGTATATGACAATGGATGAAATGTGAACACAAATAAACATGTAGCACCATATTTCTTTTCTTTTTAATCAGTTAACATTTTGCACTATTTATTCATGCTCTCATTTCACTGTATTTCTTTCTTGCAACAATCCATATAATACTTCATGATTTAATTTTATCCACTTTTATATGTTGAGGTGCACTTCATGTCTAATTTTAATAAACTTAAATGAAAAAATACATTTTGCACTATTTATGCACTAATTTCACTGCAGTTTTATTCATAAATCTATTCATTTATGTTAAAATTCACTAAATTGAAATGAGACTCAAAATATAGACATGTGAACATTATTTTTAATTGGTCACAAATAAATACATTTTGCACTGTATCTCTTTTACTTTTATATGAATTAATTGGAAAGGTTTAATGTGAGATGAGTTTCCAGCTCATACCGCGGCGCCAGCGGGCGTGTGAATGTGCACTATGCACTTGATGTCCGGTCGGGCAGCGTAGATGGCGGAGTGAAGGGTGAATCCAGCCTGATTTACACCTAGATTAGTGCTGCCTCTGTCTACGATCTCCCCCTGCAGGTTAATCTTGACCTGAAGACACAGACAACACTGCTAAATACAAATATTTACCTCCAAGAAGTAGTACACTGCATTATATTACACTAAATGATAATATCTTTCAGCATTTATAGGCTGACGTCAGTCACGTTCTCAGATGGCCAAGAAAAACAAAGAAATGGTTACCAAACTGGAGGCAGTGACTTCACTGTACAGAAGCCCGAAAGGGACAATCAGAAAACGCTCCTGTTCAGAGTTCAGCCGGACCTGAGGAGAGAGAGGAAGACAGGTTTGACTGAAAATCCCACATATAACATGTCCTGCGGAGTTGTGTTGTATATGTTGGTGACTAACTCACCGTCAGGTGGTTGTAGATGAGCTGAGACCAGCCAAAAAGGTCGGCCAGGCGGTAAAACGCAGCAAGTTTACAGCGCAAGAGCTTCTCTCCTTTCTCATAAGCGATGGAGTCTGAACCTCTCAGATCATTCACTGGAGTCACCATCCCCAAACCTAAGCACACACACAAACGTCCATTAGGGCTGTTCTGCCATTTCTACATAAAATATATATATATACTTTATACTTTACAACAGGGTTATTATCATGAATTAAAACTAAAACCCTAAATATTTTAGGTACTTAAATGTTAAAGGAAAAAAAGTTAAAGTACTGAAATAACTTAAAATTAAAACTATACAGATAGATAAAAAAAAAAAAAAAGACAAACAACAAAAATACTAAAATTTTAAGATTAAAATAAAAAACAAATTAAAAATATTACATCTATTAGAGCTGTTTTGCCATTTATTAAAGATTAAAAAAGTATATTAAAAAATAAAACTTTTTATTTTAGTTGCCAATTCAACATTTCTAATTTTTATTTAGTTTACCTTTAAGTACTAAAATAAACAAAACTAAATAGGTAAATAAAAACCATATACTTAACATGTCTATTTTTTTCAGTTGTATATTTAAATAACATATTTGGGGATAGAAAAAAAAACACAAAACTAATAAAAATGAAAAATAAATTACTACAACTAAATAAAATGAAAATGGAAAATATAAAAAAAGAAAAACTAATTCAAAATAATAAAAACTATAATAGCATATTAATAATGCTAAAAAAAATTGACAAAAACAAAATTACTAAAACTTTTAACTGAAACTAAAATTACAATATATAACAAATATATATATATATTTATACAACAGTTCGTTCTGGTTCTCAAATCTGATTGGTTGAGAACCGTGAGATATTGTACTGGTATCGCTACAGGAACGCCCTTTCACAATTTTGTATCACTTGTTCTAGCCGGGTCTATGTTTTTTTTTTTATTATTCTCTGACTTACAAAAGTGATTTTATGTCCATAGAAAGCACATTAAATTTAAGTGTCTACTTTCAAGGTTTCAAATAAGTTTTTGGAGGATAAAATGTCAAAATTTGGTTGAAATAATGTTACATTGTCATTCAGTGTAACACAATATTTATGTAAAAATTCAAACAACATGCTTATTCTGACGTGTACATATTAAAATATATAAAAGAATAAGAGAGCATATTAAATTTTATTGTGTTTTAAATGAGTAAAAAATTCTTACTGACAACTGGCCAAAACCTAGGATAGTGGCAAATTTTAAAAATGTAAAATTACAACTAATTAGTATTTGGGGTGAAAGTAATTAGTCTTTTAATGTCATAAATTGATTTTTGTTGTAAATATGCCTGACAAGAATGTTACACTGAATGACATTTTAGTGGGTCTCTTCTGTAAATCAGGGGAAAATGTATGATATTTATTTTTTGCTCAGAAAAACAAAAACAAAATTGCAATTAAATTAAACAGAAAAGTTTTTAATTGGGGGGGGAGAACAACAACAATTTAAGCAGTATTACACTTTTTCGTCTTTGACCCATAAAAAAAAATCTAAATAAAAAACTACATCTTAATATAATTTTTAGTATATTAGTGATACTAAAGTAACACTGCTTGAGAGACACAGTAACGCAGGACAGTCCCACACTCACTCATGTTGAGGGCTGCCATTCCTCCCTGAGGGCCGGCGGGGTACACGGTGGGGACGCTGGTGGTCATGAAGTCAGCGATCTGCTGCAGCGCAAGTAAACTGGTGGGGTTTTTCCCCTTCTTCATCTGATCCTGGATCAGAGACTCCAGCTCATCACAGAACGCCTGAAACACAGAACACACAATTACAACCAGAACTATACAGTTGCTAGGGCGTTGTTAACAAATCAACAGAGTCACATTCTAGATGTGACTAAACATGACTCATAATTGGAGGAAACATCTGTGTCTGTGGCATACACTTTGTAAAATTCAATAAGACTGCTTAGTGTTTTGTTACTTATATCCTTACTACTGCAATAGCATGACTAATTACTTTAGATTAGGACTATTAAGACCACTAGCTGGACAAATACAGCTCTCTACCCTGTAACAGCTCTTAAGTCGATACTAAAGTGCAACTAATGTTACAGCAACATGCTGAACACACAATAAACCCCTCACTGGAGAAAGACAGAGAGATAATGACACAGGCTGGCACCGTCAAGCGCCGTTAAAAATTTATGAATGTATGTTAACAAGAACATGAAACGCTTTCTACAGGCCGGCATCTGGAGTCTGAACGCAACCCACATATCAGTGACTTATTCATCATGTGGCTCATACAGTATATAAAAATCCACTTTAAATGCTGTATCAATTCTTGGGTCTCAAACTGTGGTACCAGGAATCTCAAAACTTGAAATACAGGTACAAAAAAAATTTATATGTCTATAAATAAAATACTGAAAATTATATTTTTATCATCCTGCATGATAAACCTAAATAAATAATAAATATAAATATTTTAAAATGTACTTTTTACTATTTAAATTTACTTTATACCATTTACTATTTTTATATTTAAATTTTATTTGAGCAATAAAAAAACTAAACAATATTCTCATTTAATTGATTTAAATACTATTTATCGGGAGAAGTTTTAAAATGTACTTTAACTTGCACTCAAAGAGATTTGCTCAATTCTGAAAATTATTAGAGGGAACTTTGAAGGTGGTACTTGATTGAAGATGGTATTTGGCCTGAAAAGTATGAGAATTGCTGGTTTCTCTCATTCCTTCAAGCACTGAGTACAAGAAGAGTAAAGAAGGGGTGAATATCAGCTGCCTTTCCGTGTCTCCCTCGATTCCTGCCCAGATAAAGATGTCTTTATTCTGTCTGTGACTGTCCGCTTGCATAAACAGAATCCCTTCTGTACTTACACACATATGCAGACAGACATATGATCACTGGGCATATTGAGACGTCAGTCACGAGGGGGATTACTGAGAGCTCAATGAACTGTCATCAACAAACACAGATTTACAATCCAGAGACTGTGTTTCAGTCAGAAGATGTGCATTATTACAAAACAAAAGTCTATTAATGACTTTTAATAAACAAAATAAATGGATTTTTCACAATATGAAATCAAAAATTACTATTTACTTTCTTAATACGGTTGGTATTATTTGTAATTAATCAGTGCACATTATTCTGAAGAAAAAATGTTTGTATTTATAAACTTTCATCAAAATATAATAACTGTCCATCTTTCTGCTGATGTAATCAAGGTTACGTAAGTGCTAAAAAATATAAAATTAACCAATAATATCATAGTTTCAAGAACAAATCAATCCATATTCTTATACATTACCATTCAACATTTGGGATAACTAAGATTTGCTAATGTTCACGAAAGAAGTCTCTTCTGCTCACCAAGGCTGCATTAAGATCAAAAATCAAAAATACAGTAAAACAGTGAATTATTATTAATCTTTAATATTAATATTTTCTATGTGAATATCTGTTCAAATGTCATTTATTCCTGTGATCAAAGCTGAATTTTCAGCATCATTACTCCAGTCTTCAGTGTCACATGATCCTTCAGAAATCATTCTAATATGCTGATTTGCTGTTCAAGACACATTTCTGATTATTATCAATGTTGAAAACAGTTGAAACAGATTCACAGATGAATAGAAAGTTCAAAAGAACAGCATTTATTTAAAATGGAAATCTTTTGTAACATTATAAATGTCTTTACTGTCACTTTTGATCAACTTAACGCGTCCTTGCTGGAAAAAAAAAAGTGTTATTTCCTTCTTTTTTTAAACCTTCTGCAAAAATATGAAGCAGCACAACTGTTTTCAACAATGATAATAATAAGAAATGTTTCTTGATATCCGAATGATTTCTGAAGGATCATGTGACACTGAAGACTGGAGTAATGATGCTGAAAATTTGACTTATTTTAAACTGTAAAATTTGTTCACAATTTTACTGTATCTTTGCTCAAATAAATGCAGAATGCTGTAGATAAGAGACATCTTTCAAAATCATTTAAAAAATCTTTATTATTTCATGTGTTATCAGAATATTTATCTAAATGTGTGTGTTGCGCTCTCACTGGACTCTGCAGGATCATGGAGACTCTCTTGCGCTGCTCCATCATGTTGAAGTCCTGCCGCAGATCCGGCGCCATGTTCCTCTCTCTCTGGTACTCCGGGCTGCTCTCGTCCACACGGTCGAAATAACGCTCCTTATGAGGGGGATTGGTGGGTGGGGGGGCCGTCACCACCCCTGCACCTGAGTCTCCGTTCATCACACACCTGCAAAACAGGTCAAAGCTCAGGGGGAATTTGCCTACTTCAACTACACACTAAAATACATTAGGGATGCATGATATATTGGCCGCCATATCGGTATCGGCCGATAAATGTAAATTTTTCTGTTATCGTTATTGAACCGATTAGAACATTTGCCCGATATATTAGATATTAGATTTATCAGCCAACATACTGGTTATCGGCTTTCATATATTAAGAGAATTATCGGTATCGGCCAAAATTTTCATATCGGTGCATCCCTAAAATACATACTTGTGATCGACAGAATATGCTTTAGATTTACTTTAAGCAAAATGTATATTTTGTCCCCATTTGATTTTGAATTGAAATACGATCCAAACATGAGATTCACCCACTAAGAGCCATTTTAAAACTGTTAAAAAGGGCATGAGAGACAGAATGCTGCACAGCGGGGTTATAACGGGCCGTTTACTGTTGAGTGCTCTGGACGTAATGCGCTTTCTCCGTCCATTTAGTCAAGACAAACATGACGTTCAGGAGAGAACAGAGGATATTGTGCTTCACTGCAACCAAAACAGATACTGCTGTTGCCATAGCAACTGGACCATCATTACCAGCCACACAGATGCAGCGATTAGAGTAATGAAACTAGTTAAGCTCTATGTAATGCATCTGTGGTGCTGTTAAATATCACAAAAAATATTTTTTTTGTGGCAAAAAGGCTATAAATAGTCTATGGAAGCTTGCTTCCAACACACAAAAAAATTTAAGAGGTAATTACGACTTTTGTTTCCGGTATGTAATAATAAAAAAAAAAAAGGTAATTGACTTTTCTTTTCACAATTCTAAATACTTTCAAATACTTTTTTCATATTTTTCATAAGTTCATATCATAAGTTCATATTTTACAATTCTTGCAGGGTAACATCTCCCAATTCTGAGGCTATAAAAGTTTTTATTGCAATTTTCTGAAATCTTGCAATTTTGAGATTTACAAGAAAAAACATCTTAATTGTGAGATTTAAAAAAAAAATCAAATAAACGCCAGATTTGAATTTGAAGTGTTTATTTGTAGGACAGCACAGTTTGGCCATAAATTTGGTAAATATACATCAAAACGACTCTAAAATATTACACACTAAAATCGGCCACCATATCGGTATCGGCCGATAAATGTAAATTTTTCTGTTTTTTTTATAAATTTTAATTTATTAATAAATTAGTAACAGTTTTAAAATAACAATTTTAATTAATATTATTTATTCAGTTTTTTTAAATATTAAACAGTGAAATATTGCACTTGTAATATTCCACCATAAAATAGTAATAAAAAGAGTATTTTACACAAAAGATATTATAATAATACTCGACTTTAAAGAGCTCAAGCACTTAAAATGGTAAATGACAAAACTGCAGCTCATGATTAGAATAAACAAAACATTACCATTATGTTTAAATGCATAATATAATAAAAATGCACCTCATAAAATTGTATTATTCATAAATATTATTTATTGACTTTTATTTTGTCTGTGAGCACATACAGGAGACTCTCCATTTCCTAAAGGTGAGCTTATACATTTTCTAGCACTTCTAGACCATTGGGAGAAGTTTTATGTAGTTATTTATTTATTATATAAAAATATTAAACAATAACAAACAATGATATTATAATATTTCACTGTAAAACATTTAAAACAAATAATATAATAATAATAATAATAATGGTTTTAAAAAGCTCAAGCATTCAAAAAGTGAACGTGAAATGTGAACGTGCCTTTAGTGACTGTACATATGCTCTAGAGCAGTGGTCACCAACCTTTTTAGGCCCAAGATCCCTGACCTCGGCCTTTATGGAAGACAAGATCTACCTATTGAAGAATTGATAGAAAAAGACATCCCAGATTGTGCTTCAAATTTGAGGCCTTTAATTTAGTATTTTAATCTAAGCCTAATCTAAGTCATAGCTGATTCAGAATTCAGATTTTCTTTTCTTTCTTTTTTGCAGGGGCTAAATATCACGTTATTGGGGTCGCTTCAACCCGCGGACATGAACAACAACCCTCGGCAACGGTGTTAAAGTAGCCCAATTCAGCGGGAAAACCGCGGACTTGGCAACACTGCTTATGAACCGACCGCAATATAGCGTTTCATTGTTTCCCGCTGTAAACAAAGCAGAGCTGCGCTTTATACGGAGGAGAAGAAAATGCCATTGCCATCGAAACTTTTCTCAAGACAGTTCCCTTCAGTGATACATTAATATAACCCCAGAAATGTAATGCATTTTTGTACTTATTTTACTGTTATTTTCGGGATCTACTGGGACAGTGATAAAGATCTACCAGTCGATCGCGATCGACGGGTTGGCGACCACTGCTCTAGAGTATTTGCAGCAGAATCAATGACACTGTAGGGCAAAGAGAGAGCAGGAAGGGAGTCAGTCTGTCTGACTCAGCAGTATTGATCGTTTAAGTGGTTTGTTGCTGATTGTAAGCTGATGTTTCAAAGCCACATGAACACGGACCCGCTGCTACAGAACATTTACATTATCTCAAAGCAAAGCAGAACCTACAACACAATCAACCCAGCACAACACAGTTTTATAGCATGAAGTCGACACACAAAGGCGTCTCATTTCAGCCCCGAACAGAGCCAGAGCAGGAAATAACTGCAGCATTGAGTAATGAAACCCTGGAGCTCCAGACAGCTGCTCTGCTCTCAATCTACAGACACACCACGAGTTCTCAACACCACAACGAGGAGATTCATTCTTCCTCTAGAAACAAATCACTTCAGCTCAGAGCCTCATGAGTGAGACTAATCAGTACAGAATCAATATTGGCAGTTGATTAAGCACTACTGACAACATGCATTCTGACAAAGACAACTGAATGCACTGATTATAGACTTTTCAAAAAGTTAAATATGTTGGGCTTTTTACCTTTATTACAAATAGAACTACTTTAAAAGCACACAGGAAGTGATACAATATCACTTATATATTGTTGCTCTTTTCTTAGTTTTGACTGCTTTTACTGTCCTCATTTGAAAGTCGCTTTGGATAAAAGCGTCTGCTAAATGACTAAATAAATAAATAAATAAATAAAATTAAGAAAGGGTGTGGGTAGGGCTGTAAGATTTGGGGGAAAAATTAACTGATTTTTCTGATAAGATAAGTGATTTAATTTTTTTTTTTTTCAGTTTTTTCTGTCATTCTGTTACACTGTGGAAGCTTCTGTCACGAAAACAAATTCCTCGTATGTGTAAACATACCTGGCAATAAAGCTCATTCTGATTCTGATTTTAAAATGTTTTTTTAATAAAAACTGCAGGTTTGCTGTGCTTGTTTGTAGGGCTGCACAATCTGGAAAAATATTTTGTGATTATACTGCAACACTAAGGCTGCTCAATTTGGGAAATGGGCAAAAATAAAAACTGATAAAAACTGTGACTGTGATTTTAAATGTAATAAAAAAAAAGAAACTTCAGGTTTGCTATACGCTTGTTTGTAGAGCTGCATAATTTGGCTAAAAAAATTTAAATAAAATTGAAATAATAATTGGCGACATATATGTCAACAACTTTAACAACAACATCAACAGCAATAACTTATAAATAATTATTATTTATATTATTTTCATTAAATACACAATTTTTATAGATAAATATTACAATAGAAACATTTCTTATTTTGTTTAATATGTATGATCACTATTATTATTTATAATAATAATAATTCTTATTATAATTTTTATTTGTATTATTATTGTTATTAAACAAATATGAAGTCTAAAAATGGGTTTAAGTATATAATATAATACAATACAATAATAATAATAATAATAGTAATAATAATAATAATGCAGTACAACTGTATAATAAAATAATTATATTTTTCTTAAATGCCTGATTTTTTAATAATATTACAATAGTAACAATATTTTATTTATAAAAAATAATAACATTTTATTTACCAGTACAACTACAACAACAGTACAGTTACAGCTACAGTAAAATTACAACAGTAATATTTATGGCTGTCTAATTTTTTCCTTTTTCAAACATTAAAAACTACTAATTTTTATTTCTGCAAAAAAAAAAAAAAAATTTTTATTTCTAAAAAAAAAAAAAAAAAAAAACTGTTTTGTTGACAACACTCAGTTTACAGATGTTTCTCACTAGAGGTTTGGGAAGATGGTTGCCGCATGTTTTATTATAAGTGACCCAAACTCACAGTACATTCAGCATTTACTGCAAACCTCAACTCAAACGTGAAACTCAAAGGTCATTTAGAAAACTAATCGTGTGTGAATAGTGCTCAAGACACCACAGCATCTGTCTCTCTCTCTCTCTCTCTCTCTCTCTCGTGATCTCCAGAGTTTCCTCCCACTCTCTTTCAGGACGTGAATTACAGTGCAGAAGTGCAGCCCTTCTGTCTTCATCTCCTTGGTAACTGAGACACTGAAAGATGCTTCGGCTTCCACTGCGATCATATAAAGGCCTCGGACGAGTTCAGGCACAGAAGCCTCTTCATGCATCATTCTGAATAAACACTGGGATTTGAGCACAAATAAAAGTCCTCAGAGAATAAAGAGGAGAAAAAAATTCTGTCTGCATTCTGCCTGTTACTTCCTGTTGAAACAGGAAATACAATGATACCCCTCCCAGAGAACAGACAATGATTGGAAACCCCTCCTGTCTCTGTTCGAACCAAAATAATCTCATTATCTTGGTCTTCTGATAACCTGCTGTGACTATCACCACCAAACGTTCCATGAAAATCCAACCACTTTGGTCCAGTTTTTCCTGCCAGCTGGAACACTTAGTGCAGCTATTGGGTTTTCCGTTGTGTTTTTGATTGATTTTAGCATTAGATTCAGACAAACGCAGTGACCCTTTAGGACTGAACAAAGCTTTTATCCCTAAATGACCCAGAGTACAATCAGAATCAATCCAGTCACAATAACTGTCATATGCAGTAGGGCTGAACGATTTTGGAAAAGAATCTAATTGCGATTTTTTTTTTACCAATATTGCTATTGCGATTTAATATGCAATTATTTTTTAAAGCTCGTTATGTTCTGTATTATTCAAAAAAGACAAGCTATAAGTCATTGTATAGTATGACCAACACACTATTAGACAGATTAAACATAAATGTTCTTTTCTGTAGGCCCTATATGTTACGATGAAATTAGGTGATGCATGAATTGATATGAATGACATTTTTATTTAACAACTACAATCACAGTACATTGACTGATTTGTTGAATTTCCAACCTTGTAAGCATGTAATAATTATGTTTAAATAAGCCTGGTGTAAACATTAATATGAAAGTCAGTAACAAATCACACAAACTAAAGTAGCAGATAGAGTAGTAGTAAAGTAGTAGATTGCAGAAATATAAAAACAAATCTGTTGCTTTACCACACTACTTTAGGTAATTCAAAGTCACTGTAATAAACATATGTAAACATGTGGA
>NW_015548202.1:680940-728781 GCF_001515605.1 Sinocyclocheilus anshuiensis | reverse complement strand
TGTCCTTTGGCTGTTTACTGTTTTATTTCTTTTCTTTTTCTGCTGATGGCCCACGCTCGACTTGAAGCAGCGCTGCTAGACTGATGGGTGTGTGTCATCAAAGCACTGCGAGAGCTATAAAAGAGCTCGGACGTCTCCTTATGCTTTCTCTCGCCGTACTTTGATGTCATACACTGATCGATCTTCAAGTCGAACACGCCTCTTTACTCTCGCGTGTCACGTAACCGAGTGTAATCGCAGCCTCTGCGGTTGAAAAATCGCATTTTTTCATATCGCGATATTATCGCAAATGCAATTAATCGTTCAGCCCTAATATGCAGCGAGGATCTTCATTCATATAATCAGACCATCAGCTAGGAAACTAAAAACAGTGAAGCACAAGTAAAACTGCAATCACATTAATCAAATTTAGCTGGTTTCTGAACTCCATGACAAAACAACAAGAGTCCATTTAGATCAGATTTTTGGCTGCTCGTACACGATCTCACCCTGGACAAATATTATTGTATTATCTGGTCAAATTTAACTTTCTATACTAGAAACACACACATATGACACTACCATAAGGAAACATCATATTCAATTAATTTCTATTGAGTTTTTGGAGTAAATAATGATCTTTATTAATGTTAGAATGTGATTAAAATTAATCATGCTTAAACATTTTTTAAACAATTGGTTTAAAAAAAATAAAACTAAACGGAGCATTAAAAAATGCAATTATAATAAATAAAAGTTTAAATGGACATTTGTGTTTCTGCAAGAAATAAAAGGCCATTAGCCTTGGAAAAATGCAAATGCAATTATGCATTATATTTTTGAGATTATTTAACATTTTTTGCATGCACAGTTACACAGTTACAAATGTGCATTTTTTACGATCAACAACAACAAGAAGAATATTAAGAATTATCATCATCATTATTAGTAGTAGTAGTAATAATTCAGAATAGTAATAATAATAAACATTAAATAAGAAATGCTAATTGTAATATTTCTCTGTAAAATTTCTATTTAAATAATAAAATGGTATTTAAATAATAATAATAGCCTAATAATAACAATAATTTGTTTGTAGTACTCTTTTTTTTTTTTATCAATATATTTATTATTTTCACATCAACAATTTACAGACTTAGTACAATTTACAAGTAAACATTCTTTCCTAACCACCCTTCCACCCCCATCACATCCTCACTAGACAGAACACTTAAATGAACATTATTGCGAGGCATTGAGCTGGTGTGTAAAATAAGAAAAAAAGACAAATGAGGAAAAACAATTAAAAAAATAAATAAATAAATAAAAATACAAATACAAATAAATACATAAATAACAATACTGATAATAAAGAAATTAAAGTCAAGAAAGGGTTACATTATCACATCAGCATTTTCAGTCAATGCAACATCCAAATTATTCACGTATGCAATAAATTTGCCCCAAATCTTTACAATCATTGATGACTTTTTTTTCAGATTAAACAATTTTTTCAACAGGCACATAGGATGAAAGTTCTCTAAGCCATACACTAGGTCTTGGTGGTTCTTCTGATTTCCATTGTATAGCTATACATTTCTTCGTTTGCCCGTATTGCTATGGCCAGGGGTTCCACTGCCAATGCAAAAAGTAGTGGAGACAGAGGACATCCCTGTCTGGTTCCCCTTGATAAATGAAAGTGCGAAGATAAATCAGAGTTAGTACGGACGGTTGCCAATGGACTTCTATACAACATTCGAATCATATCATACATTTACTAAGGTTATTCTTTGCATCGCAATCGTTCCTCTTAAAATAATATATCTGCCGTATTTGTCTTTATCAACAGATTCCATTTGAAAGGGTATATTTTTATCAATAAGTATAACCACCCCTCTGGATTGTGATGTAAAAGAAGAAAAGAAAACCTGTCCAGGCCACTGGTTTTTAAGATTTTGATGTTCAGAATCAGTCAAGTGTGTTTCTTGTAGCAAAGCAAATCCAATGCTATGTTTTCTGAGGTATAGAATTACTTTTTTCCTTTTAAGTCTTTGATTTAACCCATTGACATTCCAAGTAACATACTTATATTTCAGTGTACTTGACATTAACTATATTTTTTGTTCTATTTCCATCTTAGGGCACTTTAAGAACTTATCTCCAACCAACCTCCACATTGAGAATCTTAAGTGTGTCTCCATATCGAAGTAGACGAATCAGAATGGCCCGTGGTTTGCCATTTTCCGCTGGTCGTCTTTGCAAAGTGCGATGAGCTCTTTCAATTTCGTAGATCTCGTCCTCCTGTCCCAGAATCTTAGGCAGCCATTCCTTTAAAAAATCCACGGCGTTTCTGCCTTCCACTCCCTCTGGGAAACCAACAAGACGTAAATTCTGATGGCGAGATTGATTCTCAAGTTCATTAATTTTGTGTTTCAGCTGTTTAATTTCGTCGTCAACAGCCAATTTGACATTCCCGACATCTTTGTGAAGGCCCGTTACTGCTTCTTCCATCTCCAGCTGCTTGGTTTCTACATCCACCATTCTCAGATTTATTGACTGTAATTCGTTACCCATTTTCTCCAAGGATTCTGCGAACTTACTCAGGCGTCCGTCGATTAGCTCCTGAATTCTGAGAAAAACTTTTTCCATTTCTGCATGGAACCATGGCGGCGGGTCGGACAGTGGCAGTCTCGTTTCCTGAGTTTCTTCTTTTTTATTGTCCGTTTTCTTTGGATTCGGCATATTTATCGGAATATTCGAAGTTATTATTTTAGATAAAGTACTTTCGTCGTAATAAATATCTTTAGGGAGGGTTATTTAGATAGAATTATTCGGGAGCTCTAAACGCTGCGTCTCACTCTAGCGCCGCCATAACCGGAAGTCCTCTGTTTGTAGTACTCTTATAGAACGATATTACTCTTGACAAAAAAGCAAATATGTGTGATACTTTAAGTATAGTTAACATTTTGTGCATGCACTCAAATTTGCATAGTAGTGCAACTTCAATAACTAGTTTGAACCTCAGAAAAATGTGAAAAAAATAATAATAAATTAAAAAAAAAAAAATCTCATTCTCTTTTTTTTTTTTTTTGACAGTAAACAGATCAGTTAAAGCAATGGTCTCTTTTGCCTGAAAATGCCATGCCTATAACTGTGGACCAAGATGGCATTTTCAGGCAAAAGACAGACAAACTTTTGGTGCATTCCGAAATAAATTATGCCAATAAATCTTAACTCTAGGAAAGCAATAATCTCATAAAGCATTTTGCCGAGCTCATTAAACAGTAAAATAATTATCATGACAGACAGAAATTGTTTATAGCTCAGATATTTATGTAGTGTTATATTAATCTCTGCGCATGTTTTAAGAGCACAGAGATGTGTAGGCATGACTGTAGTCGCTATGGAAACAAAACACATTTCCATGGAAACCTGTAGGATTATGTAACGTATACGGTAACTTGTGTCCTGTTTTCTGCCCACTCACTCCTGAACTCTTGCATGCAGCTCAATGGGAAGATTCGCGTCATCAACATCTACGGTTTTATTATCTCAGACTATTTACAGTCTCTCAGCTTCTGCGGTCACTATATCTTTAGTTTTCCCTCTAGCCACGTTTAAAGATCACTATATGACCGTCTCGCTGAGAGAAACATCTGGAAAGTTTCATTATCAAGCATGCAAATGCTCAACAATATCAATTACAACAAGCTAAACGTTTAAACAAATGTGTATTTTCCTTAAAATTCCTACAAATTCCATTGAGAGAATGAGAAACTGAGCATGCTGTTGTTTACTCAAAAGTCCTGTAAAGCCTTTGTAAACCAGCCAGATCTCGCTGCATGAATTTCCTGCATCAATAATGGCTTCTTGACAGTTTCTGAATGGCAGTCAAATCCATTTCAGCCCACCAGCAGGCTCAGATGAAGGCCAAAGCCCATCAGTCCGGGCCAAAACCCTTTCCAGAACTCGCTGGCAGCCGTTAAACCGGACAGCAGGCAATCAGAGAGAGTCTGTCATGACTGAAAGCAGCCAAACGAACCCAGTGATCAGCTTATAAATGCATATAAGACTGGAACACCTGCAGAGCTGGAGGAAGTATGTGTCTTTCATATAGAGAGAAAGACAGAAAAGATAGAAAGCTTGAGATTACACAATCTCAGAGGAAAATCTCTTAATTGCAGCAATGTTTAAGTCGGCAGGTTAAATCAATTATGATTTAGTGCCTGTCTGATTCACATCTTAAGAGTTTCTTTGGATATTAAAAATCAAATGCACTGTAAAAAGTAATCATTGAATCTACTTAAGAAAAGCGAGTAAACATAACTGATTTTTACAAATTTGTTGAATTTACTTAATTACACTGTGTTATGTGAACTTTCAGGTGGATGCAATAGTTAAACTAAACAACTTTAGTAAACAGTACTTAAGAGCATCTAGTTTGTTGGATTAAAGGTATGTTTCCATTGTTTCCATTGTCATTGTCAATGAATACAGTTTTAGAGTGAATACAATTTGAAATGGTTAAAGTTTTTTTTTTGTTTTTTGTTTACAGATAGGTTTCTGAATCTTTTTTTCTTCAAGCTGTCAAATAACAGTTTTTCTGGTAACCTATACATATACACAAGTTACCTATACAAAGTTACAGTAAGTTTTATTAACTCAAAAATTATAAACTAATTTGCTTGAGAAATTTGAGGCAATCAGTTTCCACAGGTTTTCCAAGTAAGTTCAACTCATTACTTTTTACAGTGTGGAGGCCTGCATAAGATAAAAACTGAACATGTACTTGTATGGTTTTGTTGATAAGCACTAAAAATGTATCCATTATTTATAAAACAAGTATAAAAACCTTACAAAATTTCACTGAAATTATTATAATCCCAAACGAAGAATAAAAACTAATTCAAAATATTGATAAAGCTATAATAGTATCAATGATACTAAAAGACAACATAAAAATTCAAATCAAACGTCACTCAAAAGATTAATTCTAGGGTCTGGTAGACCTTCTGTGTCTTGTAAAAGTGATCTTTATGTAAACTGCCCAGGGGTTCAACTGCATGAATTTGCGTCTTATAACCAACTCATGAGGAACTTCGTCATTGACCTACTTTCCGGAAGAGAAGTGTGTGAATTATCTCAGCCGTAACACCACACAGATGTGAGGGAGGGTGTGGAGCAGCACTCGTGTGTGTGTGTGTGTGTGTGTGTGGGATTGAGTTGCTGGCTGAATGTTTATGGGGGTGTGATCATAAGCGAAATGCTTGGAAAGTGATGTTATGTTTTAAAATTCAAAGATTAAAACTGCGAAGACTTCCAGTCTACAAACAAACAATCAAAAAATGTATATAATACAAACTTCATGCTCTACAATAAGAATAATAATTTATATTCACCAGCCCAAACTCTTTAGACTGGATCTAGACAGGGGGAAATGTGCTATTAGATTAGATCAACTTTATTTATCCCCCAAGGTGGAAATTCAGCAACACAAAATATAAGAAAAGTATATTAAAATGAATAAATAAATTAAAAATTAAAACGTTCTATAACATTATGATTTTTACATGCTAAATAAACTTTTAAAATTTTTTTATAATTACTGACTTTATTATATTATTGAACATTATCGATAACTGGGAAAATTATTAAATTCATTAAAAAAAATTAAAAAATAAAAAAAACAGCCAAGGCAACATTTCACATTTTCATTTAGTTTAACTTAAAATAACTAAAACTGAAATTTAAAAATTAATAACTACTGACATATTTAATAAAGATATAACATATTTTTTTACATAATATATAAAAACATACAATATAATATAATATAATTTTCTGTAAAGACGTGAATATTGCAGAATGACTGCAAAATGTACTGACTGACAAATCAAAATTTCATAATTTACTCATTCTTGCTCTTAAATGTTTCTATCTGAACATTAATAAAGTTTGGTCAAATGAAAACTGTGGCCACAGCACACAGCAGCTGTGTAACATCTTAAATGGTGTGTATCTGAGGAATGTCATGTCACTGTCAGTCTGCATTATTCCTGGCACACTGCGGGTCTAAATGTGGCCATGGGCCAGCAGATCTGAATACTCCACATTAACCACATAACTCACATTCACCAAATGCAGAGAGATGGGCCCTCCTTACACTGGGCAAATATTTAACATTGCACTTCTGGCCTGCTAAAATAACAAATCTAAAGGTCTGATAGCATATTCGACAAATCCCAAATCTATTTAGAAATACAACACACTGAAAATCTCATTCCTTCTATGTTATTTCCCCCCATATACGGCTCATATATTATGAATTCTAAACATATGGGCTGTGTTCCAGTACGTAGTGAGCTGCCTTGCAGTCTACTAACTATAGTCAGCACCCTTCAAAAAAAAAAAAATGACTGATTTGAAACGCTCTGCATATTGCTGTCGACAGGATAATAAATTATGCTTTTATTTATGCCACAATAAATACTGCTTTTTTGGTAATTAATGAATTTTAAGTATATTTATAATCAACATTTCTCTTTCTGCAACCACCATGAATGGATTTTACTGAGTTTTGCCACAAAGCATTACAGGATTTCTCTGCAAAAAAATTTTTTAATTCATATTTATAAATTATAATAAATTAGTAAGTATTAAACTATTAGTATTAAAACAAAATATGAATAATAATTTTATTTGACCGCAAATTTCTCACAGAACACTATTATTATTGGAAAAATACAAATATGCATTTTTTTTTTGTATGTTTAACATTTATTTCTTCTTTCTCTGCCAAAAAAAGTTCTCTGCCAAATTTTTTTTTTTGAAGTTGTAAATAAAAGATTACCACGATTACTAATGCTAGTTCAGTTTTTCTTTCATTTAAGCTTTCAAAAATTTATTTTTCCAAATGCACGTGCAATTCTGCCTTTAAATTTGGCAAAACTAAGGAATTTTAAAGCACTGCATAATCACATTTCTAATAGCTTTTGTGCCTGGATCTTGCCAACGATGCTTCAAAATGCTGCGTATGGAAGTTCAAGCATTGAAACGGAACTGTGTTTCAGACAATTTATACTGTGCTAAGAACACACGCAAGACTGTGTTGCAAACAGCTGCTCACGCCACACAAAATATTTCCTGTTTAAAGCAACAGCACTGCATGTATGAAAATCTGAGCGACAGAAAGGGAGGAGAGAGGAAGAGGGGAAGAGAGATGAAAATGAGAAACACATTTTCGTCCCTCTAGAGGGTCGTGGGCGTGGGACGGAGAGAGAGAGAGAATTACACTCAATCCAGGGGTTTCACCATCATACTGTTAGTGAAAAACCTCTGAAACTGAAAAAAGTAGTTGATAAAACTGATCATTTCGACTCCTAATTAATGAGCAACGTTTAAATAATTTTAATATGTCCAAAATTCATTAACATGCGTAAGCTGCAACAACTTCTGACAACTGTAAAGATATTACAGAACTATTACTTGCCAAAAGAATTGATTATCAAGTTATTAATTATTGGCTTTTTCTGTCATATTGACGTTGCCACGGTTGTTTTAAAGCAACAAGCGGCTAGAAACCCCCTGCAACCCTACAGATGATAACCAGTGAGGAAAAAATAGATAATCAAACAGAAGTGAGTTTCACACCCATTTGCCATAGATCTGTAATGGCCGTATGGTAAAACCAGCAGACAGACGCTTCAGTCTTTCTCTTTCTCTGACTGACAGACTGTCAAGACACCAGTGACACACACATGAGCCCAATCTGTGATAAGAGCAAAAACACAGACATCCCACAACACAACAGGCCTAATGATAATAGAGATAAACCGATATATCGGCCAAGCATGAATGGCCATTTAGTGTCTATTCTAAGTGGATAGTGTGCATATTCCTGACACAAAAGAAAAACTAACTTACTGGCATGAAATAAAGCAAGGGTTTTTAAACGGTCGCAAGGAAGGGGGTAAAAGTTGAAAGAAAAACAGTGCAAAAACATAAAATAAATAATTTTTGCTTAGCATTAAAAAGAATTAAAATAACAAAATAAAATAAATGATTTACATACACATATATATAGTAAAATGTATATAAATCTCACTTCGTGCAACTAAGAAACAACATGAGCCTATCATTGATAAAATCTAGGCTATCATTACTATATTGTAGATGGCATAACAAATACCACTTTAAAAACACACGCAAATAACCTGAAGATAAACTACGTTGTCGACATTCTCCATAAAATCACACAAATGCAACAAAGATCACCAAATTTTGCAGATTACAAAATATGTCCAACTTTATTAGTGGCAAATTAAAAGACTTTTATTTTCATTTGTGCGCGTGCAGAGTTGCAGTGGCCCACTCTAACGTTACACCTAATAATCGTTACCGAGGGCCACAATCGTGCCAGAAAACGGCCAAATGACCTCCAAATCACAAGAAGTGTCAAAATATACACGACAAACGCGTTTGTCCTGCAGAAAGCGAACGCTAACTCCACTAGCGTAACTAGCGTTGAGGCCGCGCTACTAAAACCCTGAGGAGAATAATCCAGAGAGAACGGGAATTAGAAACAGAAACTTACGCTTATGTGGGTCTAGATGTGCGGTTGGAGTGGACAGCGACTCGGGGACAGTCGGTTAGCTTGAGGTTTTTCTCCGTTAGAGGGATTTTGTCCACTGTTTCTTTCTGCAACCGTTTGTTTCTGTCGGTAGCGTCTCTGGGGCGCGGCGCTCTGGAGCCGCTGAGGCGAAGAGGCTTCTGATTGGTCCGTGTCACACAAACTCCCGCCCACATCACGAAACAGAGCCTTTGATGTGAGGCGCCCACAGCAGTGATGGGCGGGGCCTGTACGTGCGCTTAAAAACAGCGAGCTCGGCGTGCGTAATCTGTTGTTTTGAGAGACTGTTGGGGGTGGAGTATATATGTTTTTCAGTAAATTAGTATTTTTAAAAGCTTAATGCGTAATCTGTTGTTTTGAGAGACTGTTGGGGGTGGAGTATATTTGTTTTTCAGTAAATTAGTATTTTTAAAAGCTTAAAAATTTTAGTTCGAATTGTTTAAACCTGTATATTCTGTATATTCTAATACATACATATATATATATAGTTATGTAATAATTAAAATAATGAAATAAAAATGCCACTTTTGTCAGTTCTCAAGTTCACCACATGAGGTCGCCACTTTACATTTTACTGTATTCAGCAAGCTACTAAATCCCATTTGTGGTCATTAGTCACTTGTGTGGTCTTGTAAATTGTACATTTCAGTTCTGAGATGCTTATATGTGACCCTGGAGCACAAAAGCAGTCTTAAGTCGCTGGGGTATATTTGTAGCAATAGCCAAAAATACATTGTATGGGTCAAATTATCGATTTTTCTTTTATGCCAACAATATTTAGGATATTAAGTAAAGATCATGTTGCATGAAGATATTTTGTAAATTTCCTACTGTAAATATATCAAAACGTAATTTTTCATTAGTAATATGCATTGCTAAGAACTTCATTTGGACAACTTTAAAGGCAATTTTCTCAATATTTAGATTTTTTTGCTCCCTCAGATTCCAGATTTTCAAATAGTTGTATCTCGGCCAAATATTGTCCGATCATAACAAACCATACATCAATGGAAAGCTTTCAGATGATGTATAAATCCATTTTTTTTTTAAATGGACCCTTATTACTGGTTTTGTGGTCCTGGGTCACATATTGTAGTTCATGGATGACTGCTTTGAATCATATTATTTGTACTTTTTGTTTCCTAGACTTCATTTGGCTCATGCCTCAGGACTTGTTATTATGGGTTTGAAATTCAAAATAAATTTTGCATATGGACCTCACTGATGCTGCTGAGTTAGTTTTAGCATATGAAAGTTTTTGTTTGTTTGTTTGTTTGTTTTATTTTTGATTTTGCTCATTTAAATGCAGGTTTGTGGTTTGTTATGTTGTTGGATTCCAGCCATCAAGATCTGTTGACAATGACATTGAATTCCCCACTGAGCGGCCCTGAGATCTGGATTATTCAGTAGAGACGAGACACACATGCAGTATAACAGTAAAGCTTTCTGTAATGGAACAAACTGAATGCAAATACTTTGAAAACAGGTTTTGATGTGCTCTAGTTATATTTGTGTAAGCTAAATCAGCAGTGGTCTCATTGTGTGACCTAATATGGTATTAAATGTCTTTATTCTTGCTATGGCCAAACACTGTAATGAGATCTCATCGTCAGAGATTTGTATAATCAGTTATTGTAATGAAAATAACAAAGACAAGATCGATTTTGAAAGAAAGAAAAGAGGCTAAACCAGTTCAGGCACTTTCTCCAGTCGCTTCATGCGTCACAGAAGCTGATAGACATATTTACATATAGTCATTTCCTGGTCGATTCTGCTGTTCTTTGCTGTGATTACTGGAGGTTTGACGTTTCAGTAGCTGCCTGCTTCAAGGATTTAAATGAAACAAAATCTGAAAAAAGGAATAAATATTTCCAGATCTGGATGTAGGTGAGTGTCATATGGAATGTTTAGCATTTCTAGATTGCATTTAGATTAGGATTTTGCATAGTTCTGATTTTAAACATTTCTATTGCAGAATTTGAGTTCTGAGAAAGTAGAAATATGTACATTAATTTGAGAGTGTCTTAATATATCACTCTTTAGCTTTGATTTGAAAATGTTTCAAAGGTCATCTTGCATTCTTCAATGCAAATGCTACACTGTTTAGGAGTTCACGTAATCAGTAATCATTCATTTGTGTACACTTCATTCATTCTATCTAACCTATAAATAGAGAAGAATGTTAAATATTGTAATAATGAATGTTAAATCATCATTGAATGCAATTTCTTAGTTTTTCAACATCCAGTATATTTTCCAGGTGAATGACAATCTCAGATTTCCAAACTTTTGTCCTGCACTCTTTATATGATTACTCTGTTATACTAATATTTGTTCAGTCAGAATTACATGATTTCTCTTTAACAGTGATGCATTTTCATATTTTGGTGTTTTCTGTGATTATTCATGCCAGTAGGATGACAGGAAAACTAAAACAGATGCCATTGAGAGAACAAAATACAGCTGAAAAAAGAGAAAAGCGGAGAAAGGAAGCGGCACTGAGAGACGAAACCAAAAATCCACAAGTAATCCACACCACTCCAGTCCATCAGTTAACATCTTGAGAAGTCAAAAGCTGCATGTTTGGAAGAAACAATTCCATCATTAAGGGATTTTAACTTCACATTTTTGCTTCAGGCCAAAATGATAATAACACTTCCTCTAGTGAAAAGGTCATTTTGTTTGAACCAGGAGAGAAATCTGCACAGATCAAGCACTTTAATATTGTGCACACAGTCTTATATATGTGTCATATGAAAGTAATATGATCAGACAATGTTAAAGCAGTAGCACTGAAATCAAATGTTTTTGAACTGTAGCTGTACATAGTTCTCATTTCTAGTATAAAGAGCATTGAGAACAATGACTGTAAAGAAATAGTTGTTCCAGAAATGCCAGGTCGCTCTTTTCCATGTGATCATACAGTGAGACTGGAGATTTCCTAAAGCTTTATGATTTGGTTTGTGGACAAATTGTCTAGATTTGAACTCCTGTGACTTCAGGCACTTTATTCTGGCATGCAGAAGATGATTATTATTCTTTAAAACATGTAATTATCATACTCGTACTTTCTGTTTAGAAGGTATTTTTATCTGAAGCATCTAGTCTCGGTCAGGTGCACAATGATCTCTGTTTTTGAAATGCATGAAGCAAATGATCACGGGGGATTAAGTGTATTATTTTGATTCTGTTCACTTTGTGAAAGGTTATGAAAGTGTTCAAGTGTACATTACACTGTCCTTATTCCTGAACAGGTGTTTGTTTTCAGTCATTATGATGACTACCCAAATGTGTCCAAGTGTCTGTTGCTTTGCATTCCACAATAAATATTTCACTTCAGCCAAGAAATATGACCTTCTCTATCTTGACTTGTAACATAGAAAGTTATAGAATATCTAAAGTGATCAGTGATAAATACAGCTGCTTTGTTGTCAGTTTACTGGTGCAACTAAATAAGTGAAGCAATAAGTGCATTAACATACACTGTATTAAACAGTTTTCAAAGTTAAAACAAAGATTGGAGTACATTTTGCAAGAAATACTACCGTATTTCATTCTTTGTACTTCAGAATTGCACATTTAATACATTTAATTACTTGCCGTTTCTTTCTTTGTCTTTAATTGTTAAATGTAGCAATTTCTGAGTGAAAATTATTTCAACTATTTTTTTTCAGTCTATTGAACACTGCCTTTAAAATAAATAATAAAATACAACTAAATAAAATGGAATACGAAGGAACACATTCTCTATGTTACGTATATATGACATAAACATAAACATTATATAGCCTACATTTTTTTCCTTTTGAATAATATGCACTGATAAATCATCTTTATAACTAGAGCAGGAACATGAATTAAGAAAAAACAATTGAGACAAATTGAGACATGCTCCTGGTGTTTTGTGACACTGAATTGCCATCAAAAACACTCACAAAAACAATTTAATGCGACTGACAATAATACATGAAAATGTAAATAAACTACAAATTGAATTTCTAAGTCTTAATAAAAGCACTTTTGTTTTACTGCAGAAGGTGCCAAGGAAGCTCAAGCATTTCAATCATGTTTGCTCACTATATCATTCCCAGATCAGAGTTTTGACTTGGTATTTTTCACAATATTAATAAATCTAATCTTGAACAGTAGGCCTACAGCATTTGAACCGCACCCTCCCTGAAGCACGTGATCCAGATAACCACATTTACGTCATGATTTGTCAATCATTGTGCATTGCACGAATGTTTTGATTGTACACTGTCGGAAAATGATGAAGCAAACTTCCATGCACATTCTACAGTTAAAAACCCCCTGCAACTCTCAATGGTTGGGTCACTTGTCTGATCTGATGTGAACAGCAGGGGAAAATAATGCTGAATGCAAATAATCAAATGCAACTAATAATAATAGTAATAATAATTCATTACATTTATATAGCGCTTTTCTAGGCACTCAAAGCGCTTTACATTGTCAGGGGGTATCTCCTCATCCACCACCAGTGTGCAGCATCCACCTGGATGATGCGACGGCAGCCATAGTGCGCCAGAACACCCACCACACACCAGCTTATCGGTGGAGAGGAGACAGAGTGATGAAGCCAATCAGCAGATATGGGGATGGTTAGGATGCCATGATGGTCAGAGGCCAATGGGCAAATTTGGCCAGGATGCCGAGGTCACACCTCTACTCTTTTCAAAAGACATCCTGGGATTTTTAATGACCACAGAGAGTCAGGACCTCAGTTTAACATCTCATCCAAAGGACGGTGCTTGTTGACAGTATAGTGTCCCCGTCACTATACTGGGGCGTTAGGACCCACACAGACCACAGGGTGAGCACCCCCTGCTGACCTCACTAACACCTCTTCCAGCAGCAACCTAGTTTTCCCAGGAGGTCTCCCATCCAGGTACTGACCAGGCTCAGCCCTGCTTAGCTTCAGTGGGTAACCAGTCTTGGGTTACAGGGTGATATGGCTGCCAGCGATAGCTGGATAACTAGCCAAATAATTATGCATAGTTAAAGATAAAATAAATTAAATTAAAAATAACCAAATTAATTAAGTAGTGGAAAGTGAAGTAATGTATACACTGAAAAAAGTATTTTTCAGAAGGTTCACAGAATATTCCAAATTAACATTCAAAGATGAATTCATGATGTACTCGCTCATTACATACATTTTGCACATTTTGAACACAGAAAAAGTTACATAGTGCTGCTTTAAATGAAAATCGTTGATGTTAAAGTAAAATCCCATGACAATCATTGCATTTGACTTCTAGAGGACATCGTGAAGGCAAGGTGATATGTGACAGATCACATCTGGAGTATCAGAGAAGAGAAAAGGCATTAAATGAGATATGAACAGCAGAGTGTCCAAAGAATCACGAGAGAAAAGCCTACCGAAGCATATTCGCAGACACAGCATGCAGCAAAAACCAAACAGTGAGTAGTTTGTCTGCAGTTCTGTTCTTTATAAGTTTGCATTATTATTAGCTACAGAAAATGAATGCCGGGGCTAGTTGTCACAGTTTTTATTTCAGTAAATATTCCTCAAGAGGTACTTTTTTTTTAAACAAACCTAAAAGCCTTTAAGAGTTAGTTAATATATACCTCTGATTAATAAGGTGGGGTTTGTGGAGGTGGAAGATAAGCAGCTGATAGTTTCTATCTACTGTGAGTAAGAATAAGCTCCTCCCAACTTACATTTAGATTTCCTGTTCATTTAACACCTTGGTGTTTGTATGAGGTAAGCTGTCACAATGAAACCTGACATTACACACTATTTTATTATGGGCTTTTTAGCACAAGGTAGCACACACATGCATATCATTGTTTTGATGTAAGAATGATATTTTTAGCATTTAAAATGTGTGACAACTCTCCCCAATTAAAGATTATAATTGATCTTTTATTTATTCCAGTGTGTCTGGATGCAGACGGACCTGAAGAGTTTCATTCTGGTGAATTAGAGACAGTCACAGATGAGGTGAGAGACTGATAGATAGTCTCGTGAAGGAAAAACAACTGATGTGTGGAACTGAAATAAGAAGGAAAGGTTTTTTAGCATTGGAAACAACCTAGCAACCACCCAGAACAATCTAGCAACCGCGAAGAAACATAACGTTCGTTTTGACAAATCTAGTTTTAGTGATTCATAATTGCTCTCTTCTTCTCTTTAGGTCACTTCAGTACATCCAGCTTGTTTTGAGCTCTTCAGCTCCTTCATCTTCATCTTCTTCTGTCATCCATCAGTCAGTAAAGTCACAGTATCTCTCTCTCTGCTGGACACACTCGTGTAGCACAAGAGGATGCTTAAAGAAAAAAGTTTACCCAAAAATTTAAGTTCTGTCATCATTTACTCACCCTCATGTTGTTCCTGTATGAGTTTTTTCTTCTTCTCCTGAACACAAAAGGAGATATTTTGAGGAATGTTGGTAACCAAACAGTCTAAAAATATATATATATATATGGAAGTCTACCAGCAACTGTTTGGCTATCAACATTCTTCAGAATATCTTCTTTTGTGTTCAATACAGGTTTGGAACAACTTGAGGATGAGTAAATGATGGAGTAAATGATATAAAGTCTTGTGTGTTTGTTTTAAGTGAATGACAGCAGCATATTTTACAGTAAATACATGTAAAACACTGTAGGTTGTCATTTACTCAAAATGCAGTCAGACGTAAGTGTTAATCTCTGTAGATTATCTGCAGTGTTTTAAAGCATTTTGCTTTTCTGTCATGGTGTTTGATCTGAAAGTCTCAGAAAACATTTCACCAGAAAACATTTTTGACTGTTCACTGTAATATCGCTGCAACCGTACGCTGCTAACCTTCTTTTATTTTTATATTTGTATATAACTTGTATATAGTTTTTATAAAATAAAAAACCTCTGTGAGGTGTGCATTGCATCCAATAGTAGACATCTGTCTTCACTTTGTCGTTGTGTGGATTTGTTTAATTACATTTGAACAAGAGAAACATATTTTTTCTAAAAATACATGCATTTTTTCCCAAATATGATGGGTTTTTGAAATAAGGTCTGTGGTGGATGCTGATGAAAGATTCAATGACAGAGGTGAAGAACACAAACATTTTGCAATAATGACTTAAAGATGAACCCGGAGTAGACATTAAGAAAAAACAAAACAAAAAAAAAACAATCTCATCACTGTTCAACTGAAAAACTTTAGAAATTGTTTAATGTAAAACAAATGTTTGATGTCCAGTAAAGCTGAATCATGTAAATCATGTTACTGTGGTTCTGAAAAGAGAAGGACAATGCTTGACCAAACTGCCACCAGATTCAAACTTCACTACTAATATTAGCAAATCACCCTATTAGATTAAATTACTATATTCAAACAAATTCCATCTTTTTCTTAATCTGAATGTCAAATTACTTGTAAGTCATGCATCTGAATGTGAACTTTGCTCACTTAGACGACTTCGGGCAATGCTTTTTTATATGAGCCTGTAGACTAGATGATGAGACAAAACTCTTCCCACATGAAGAGCACTGGTACGGCTTTTCTCCAGCATGAACTCTCTCATGTTTTCTCAAGGTTGATGAATCAGTGAAACTCCTTTCACAGTGTGAGCACTTGTACGGTTTCTCTCCAGTGTGAATCCTCTGGTGTTTTTTTAAGTCGCTGGTTGTAGCAAAGCTTTTCCCACAGTTAAAGCACACATGAGGTTTCACACCAGTATGAATACTCTGGTGGACTTTTAAAGTGTACAGACGTGTAAAACTCTTTTCACAATAAGAACAAGCATGAGGCTTCAAACCAGCATGAATTTTAAGGTGGTCTCTTAATGTCGATGCCACAACAAATGTTTTATCACACTGACTGATGTTGTTTGTCTTCATGCACTTCCATTGGGTCTAAAATCAACATATAACATTCTCATTATTTAAATAAAGAAGGACAAATGAAAGCACAAAATATATAATCACAACTCAATATGGTCACAATTTAGGGAAAAAAAATATTTTTTACAAATTTTTGTCAGTTCCTCATCAGTCATTAAAGAGAATGAAGGAAAACACCAACCTGTTTGTTCCTCTGTATCTTCATCTCTCATTCTGCAGGGGTCTTCCTCAAACTCCATCTTTCCAACAGTATGTCAGTAGTTTCTCCTGGAGTAATTCCTCCTGCTTGCTTCTTCTTCAGCTGTGGGAAGATGGGAATATTCTCCAGCATTTAAACTCTCATGAACGGCTGTGGAGCGGCTTCACTGAAGGAGTCAATGGAGCTCATTTAGCAGATGCTCAAACACTCTCAATCATCCAGCTTTAAGTGTTTCGCTCAAATAGTCATTTAGAAACAATTACATGGATTTATTTGACTTTTTACAACATAGATAAAAAACACTACTAGTAAAAATATATGTAAATCCACAAACATAGCCTACAAACACTCACTTACATTCACTTCTTATCACCACCATCTGCTAATAATCTGTTAGAACAGAAAATAGAATAGATTGTGACTATATTGTATTGCAATAGGTAGAATTTCAATGTTTAATCAAAACTAGTTTGGACATAGTTTTTAATACAAAGTTTAATATAGTAGCATTATGCACTAATCGGATGAATGAAAGAATGATACAATGTAAAGTTAATATATGCAGAATGAGAGACAGAGATTTATGTTCAAACACTTTCTTGCATCCAGACACTGAATAATGAAGAACATCAAAGGAATGTTGTGTTCATCTACTACCTAACTGTTATTTTAATCGTTATCTTCTCAAAAGTGTCATCATTTATAATCAGAAATGAGGTCTAGATTTCCAGCACTGTTACACTATCAGTTCTTCAATTCTCACAGCAGTTCAGAGTGAAGCTGAAAGATTATTAATGAGGGTTGATTGCTGTAATCAGACATCCATTAAACCTGTGAATGTGTGAGAAATAAAGACAAAGGAACAGTTTGCAGATCATAAATATGAGCATTTAAGCATTTAACTAGCCTATTCAGTTGTTCATATTGTGTTTCACTCTTTGTTTACATTAATTAATCACATTAAATAGCCTATCTTTCTACACAATCTTTACACTTTGTCATGTAAATAACTAGTTAGTAACGCGCTTCTCAAGTTTTTCCTACTTGCAACATTGGTTTCATTTCAGGTCGGATCTCGAGTCCAATTCTGTAACCGTTTTTGATTCACTGAAATAAACCGACTCTTATAAGTCATGAGTTCATGAACAGGATACTCCTCGAGCTCAGTGGATTTATAAGTTGTCAGATTTATTTCACCCAAATAAATAAATGAATGTACTCCCAGTCTGATAAACCATAAACAGCAGTTTTAGAGTCAATCAATGTACCACGTGGTTGAAATGAAAACAAACAGCGACATCTAGAGGAAGATCTGTGGCACTGACCAACTATTATCATAACTTCATATCGAGGTTATTCTGAGGGTCAAGAGTCAAGACAACACAAAATAGTTTTAACCCTGTAAAGCTTGACATATGAAATAACAGTCAGATATATACTTTTTTTTCTTTTAATGTAACAATTTATTGAACCTTTAGACAAAAGGTTTGTGTTTAAAATAATGATTTATTACCATCCAGTTGATAAAGCCCTTGATTTCATGCAAATGAAAGTACATTCAGTATCAAATTATTTACTTGAAAGTAATGGATCTGAATCTGGACTTTGCTCACTTAGACAACTTTGGGCAACACTTTTTCTTATGTTTTATTAGAGTAAATGAGCGAGTGAAATCCCTCCCACATGAAGAGCACTGGTGCAGCGTTTCTCCAGTATGAACCAGTATGTTTTTTCAAGGTTGATGAATCAGCAAAAGTCTTCTCACAGTGTGAGCACTTGTAAGGTTTCTCTCCAGTGTGAATCCTCTGGTGTTTTTTTATGTTGCTATACGTAATAAAGCTCTTCCCACAGTCAAAGCACATATAAGGTCTCACACCAGTATGAATACGCTGATGCACTGTTAAAACTCTTAGTAGTGAAAAACTCTTTTCACAAAATGAGCAAACGTGAGGTTTCACAGCAGCATGAATTTTAAGGTGTTCTTAAGTGTGATGCCAAAACATATGTTTTATCACACTGATCACAGCTGAATGATCTCACTCCAGCGTAGTGAAAAACTCTTTTCACAAAATGAGCAAACGTGAGGTTTCACAGCAGCATGAATTTTAAGGTGTGTTCTTAAGTGTGATGCCAAAACATATGTTTTATCACACTGATCACAGCTGAATGATCTCACTCCAGAATGAGAATGCAGATGCTCTTTGAGAACGCTTCTGTCTCTGAAGCTCTTTCCACACTGAGTGCATGTATAAGGCCTCTCTCCAGTGTGAATTCTCATGTGTGTCGTATGTTGTGATTTACGTATGAAACTCTTTCCACACCGAGTGCATGCAAATGGTTTTTCTCCAGTGTGAATTCTCATGTGATCATTTAGGTGTCCTTTATCAATGAAGCTCTTTCCACACTGAGTGCATGTATAAGGCCTCTCTCCAGTGTGAACTCTCATGTGTCTGTTAAGTTCTGGTTTACGTGTGTAACTCTTTCCACACTGAGTGCATGCAAATGGTTTTTCTCCAGTGTGAATTCTCATGTGATCATTTAGGTTTCTTGTATCAATGAAGCTCTTTTCACACTGAGTGCATGTATAAGGCCTCTCTCCAGTGTGAACTCTCATGTGTCTGTTAAGTTCTGGTTTACGTGTGTAACTCTTTCCACACTCTGTGCAGGCAAAAGAACCTCCATGGACTCCAGTTTTTCCAGCTCGTTTTTTTTCAGTCTGTGAAATGATAGCTTTTCCATCTTCATCTGTGCCATAAGGTTTTTGAAACCGATGCTGCTTGTCCTTATTCACTTCCATTGAGTCTAAAATCAACAAATTAAATGATCAATAGGTTATTCAATTAAAAAATAACAAATGTGAAAGTAGGGCTGGGCGATATAGCTTAAAAATTATCACAATATAATGTTTCATATCGTTCGTTATCAATGATTATTGAAAATGAACAAAACAGCATCATGTATTTATGCATAGCTTAATACAAATAGCCAAAGCGCCGATCACACGACTGCATTTAAAAACACATGAGACGCAGTGGAATGGAATAAAACCCCCACAAATTCTCGAGAAATGTTTTCTAAAAGTTGAACCTCTTTTAACTTTACATGGCTTTCTATTCATCTCTTGTGCCAGACGCGAGTGCCACAGTCATAGTTGTGCGTCTCAAGAATGCGCCGAATACGCGTTCTGTGTGAACGGCTTGGATTCGGTTTTAAACTAACCAACATCTTCTCCGCATTGAGCTTCTAAATTTCTCTAATATTTTGAATGGAAAATGCAGCAGCGGCGCATCTAGTGGTTTCTACTGGATATAGACTAACAAAAACATTAAAATGCAACAACATCATCGTCACCACATCTCGTGCAACCCAGTCAACAATTTGATCTCACAATGATGTCACCATGTATCCCCGGTGACTAATATTTGAACTGCCTTCTCTCAACCTGCTCAAAATTTGAAACTCACAATGAGCTAACATACTACTCACACCGTGAGGATCAGAGTACGAGGATCGTTTGAACTCGCAATGATTTCATATACTACTCACACTGTGAGGATCACAGTATGAGGATCGTTTGAGTTCATAATGAGCTCATGTATTACTCACATCGTGAGGCTCACAGTATGAGGATCGTGTGATGTCACTGTGATCATCGCATGATCTCACGTGTTGACTGGGAAGTCTCTCTGACGCACACCTAAAATTCAAACATACCGTTTTTTCATTCGAATGCGAATTTTTATTTTCAATTGGACTAATAGGCTATTCCTTTTTTTTTTATTCACACTCATTTCATTCACACACTCATTGCGTGTGCTTGTGTGTTCTGTTGGCTCTCTGCTTGTCACTCATAACGCGCCTTTAAATGAAAAGAAGCGTGAAACTATCCTGCGATATATCGAACATTTTTTCTATCGTTATCGATTATGGTGTACCGTCGAAAAATATCTATCGCCCAGGCCTATGTGAAAGAAAATTAAATATACTTGAGTCTCAATTTAGCAAAAAATACTGAGTCTACTAGTATCTCATTTTAATTGTTTTATGTCAGTTTTCATCTTAATGTTCCTCATCAGTCATTAAAGAGAATGAAGGAAAACACCAACCTGTTTGTTCCTCTGTATCTTCATCTCTCATTCTGCAGGGGTCTTCCTCAAACTCCATCTTTCCAACAGTATGTCAGTAGTTTCTCCTGGAGTAATTCCTCCTGCTTGCTTCTTCTTCAGCTGTGGGAAGATGGGAATATTCTCCAGCATTTAAACTCTCATGAACGGCTGTGGAGCGGCTTCACTGAAGGAGTCAATGGAGCTCATTTAGCAGATGCTCAAACACTTACAATCACTCTCAATCATCCAGCTTTAAGTGGCTTAATCAAATAGTTGTTTAGAAGCAATTGTATTTATTGTAATTTTTACAACAGATAAAGGAAAAATAGATAAATAAAAAAAATCAATTAAATACTACTACTAAAATTATACATATATATATATATAACCGGATGTATGAAAGAATGATACAATGTAAAGTTAATGTAGAATGAGAGACGGAGATTTATATTCAACACTTTCTTGCATCAAGATACTACATAACGACAAACATCAAATGAGTGTTGTGTTCACCTACTGTTTATCTCTTATTTCTTTATGGTATTTTAATCTTTATCTTTTTAATTGAAACAAGTTTAGACAAAGTTTATAATATAACAACGGCACTTTAAATGGTTACAAATCGGATGAATGAAAGAATGATACAATGTAAAGTTAATATATGGAGAATGAGAGACAGAGATTTATGTTCAAACACTTTCTTGCATCCAGACACTAAATAACAAGAAACATACAATAAGTGTTGTGTTCATCTGCTGTACATAACTGTTATTTTAATGGTATTTTAGTCTTATATATATATATAACCGGATGTATGAAAGAATGATACAATGTAAAGTTAATGTAGAATGAGAGACGGAGATTTATATTCAACACTTTCTTGCATCAAGATACTACATAACGACAAACATCAAATGAGTGTTGTGTTCACCTACTGTTTATCTCTTATTTCTTTATGGTATTTTAATCTTTATCTTTTTAATTGAAACAAGTTTAGACAAAGTTTATAATATAACATATAGTTTAACATTTAAACTTTAAGTTTAACATCACAGTTTTAAACGGGAAACGGCACTTTAAATGGTTACAAATCGGATGAATGAAAGAATGATACAATGTAAAGTTAATATATGGAGAATGAGAGACAGAGATTTATGTTCAAACACTTTCTTGCATCCAGACACTAAATAACAAGAAACATACAATAAGTGTTGTGTTCATCTGCTGTACATAACTGTTATTTTAATGGTATTTTAGTCTTTATCTTCTCAAAAGTGTCATCATTTATAATAGAGCAGTTCAGCAGTTCAGAGTGAAGCTGAAAGATTATTAATGAGGGTTGATTGCTGTAATCAGACATCCATTAAACCTGTGAATGTGAGAGAAGTAAAGACAAAGGAAGAGTTTGCACATCATTGTCACACATGAGCATTTAACTCGGTTGTTCATGTTGTGTTACACTCTTTGTTTACGTTAATCACTCACATTAAATAGCATATCATTCAACACAATAATTTTTACACGTTGTCATGTAAATCACTAGTTAGGAACGCGATTCTTAAGTTTTTCCTATGTACAACACGATTCGTTTCACGACGCACATGACGAAAGTAATAACTCAGGATTCGATCTCTGAGTCGAAACGATTCTGTAAGCGTTTTCGATTCACCGAAATGAACCGACTCTTATGACTCATTAGTTCGTGAATCGAATGGTCGAGCTCAATGCATTTACAAGTTGCCAGATTTATTTTTCCCAAATAAATAAACAAGCAATGTACTCACAGTCTGATAAACAGCAGATTTAGGGTAAATCAATGAACCATGAAGAGGATCATCATCATCATCTTCTTCTTCTTCTTCTTTCTCTAGGGTTTGTTGGCTGTTGGCAAACAACTTATTGGTGCATTACCGCCACCAACTGGTATGGAGTGTGGACCAGGAAGTCATATATAGCTACATTGTTCAAAAAATAAAAATAAGTAAATAAATCAAATAAACCCTATATCCTTCCACTTATATTAGTTTCTCTAAGATATTGAAACAATAGATTATAACACATGTCTTTTGACACTTTCCGCAAAATATCTATTAAATCGTATTTTCATCTCTCCCAATTTTTGAATGAAATGCCTTCTTTCTGTTCCATATTTCTGACAATATATCATAACATGTTCTACTGTCTCGTCCTCCCCACAGAAATCACATTTCCCTGTGTTATCTTGAACAGTGTTTCATTTAGTCCAGTGCGTCCAAACCTAAGCCTCGATATTATTATTTCTTCTCTCCTATTCCTCCCGGTATATACCTCATTTCTCCCACTTTCCTTCGAATCCTATGAAACCATTGCCCTTTTCTTGTTTCTTCCCATTGACTTTACCACTCAATCTCTTTTTAATGATGCTCTAGATTTCTGCCTTGCTGATATTAACTGTGAAATCAATATGATTACTTTTAGTAACGTCCTTTGCTATTTTATCTGCCATTTCACTTCCTTTAATTCCGTTGTGTGCTGGAATCCATAAAAAACACCATAAGCCCCATCACTTTAATTCTGTATAGTGTTTCTCTCATCTTTATTCAAATATCTGGTCTGCTGTTTGAACACTGTAAACTGGTTAACAATGAGCTTGAATCTGAACAAATGATTGCTCTTAGCGGCCTTGTATCTTCTATCTCTCATTGCTAGTGGCATTTCTCCCGTTTCAACCTGAAGTGCCTCTGTTGGGGTCGTTTTAAATCCTCCTGTGCATAACCTCAATGCCTGATATTGCACCCTATCCAGTTTTTTAAGCAATGTGAATCTAATATTGATCTAATTAGTCCCACGTGTATATTGCCTTCAAAGCCATTCTGTCTGCTCCCCATTCACTTCCAACTAAGCACCTCATTACATGTAATATTTTATGTAATATTCTGTAATAGTATATGTAATATTCTTCAATTCTCACAGCAGCTCCGAGTGAAGCTGAAAAATTATTAATGAGGGTTGATTTCTGTAATCAGACATCCATTAAACCTGTGAATGTGTGAGAAGTAAAGACAAAGGAACAGTTTGCAAATATGAGCATTTAACTATTTAACTCGGTTGTACATGTTGTGTTACACTATTTGTTTATGTTAAGTAATCACATTAAATAGCCTATTGTTCAACACAATCTTTACATGTTTTAAGTTTTTACTATGAACAACACTGGTTCATTTCACGTCGCACATGACATAATAAACCGACTCTTATGAATAACCAGTTAGTGAATCGGACACTAGTCGAGCTCAGTGGATTTATAAATTGTCAGATTTATTTCATCCAAATAAATAAACAAGAAAGGTACTCACAGTCTGATAAAAGGCAGATTTAGAGGTTGAAATGAAAACAAACAGCGTCATCTAGAGGAAAATCTGTGGTACTGACCATCTATTATCATAACTTCATATTGAAATACTGCAAGTTATTCTGAGGATCAAGAGTCAACACTACACAAAATCTTTTAACCCTGTAAAGCCTGATAATGAATTACCAGTCAGAAATATATTTTTTTTCTGTAAGTTTATTGAACATTTAGACAAACGTTCTGTTTAAAAGAACGATTTACTTCTGTACAGTTGATGAACCCCTTGAATACATGCAAATTAAAGCACATTCAATATCAAATTATATACTTGAAAGTGATGGATCTGAACATGAATTTTGCTCACTTAGACAACTTTGGGCAATGCTTTTTCTTATGTTTTAGTAGATTAGAGGACCAGGTGAAACACCTCCCACATGAAGAGCACTGGTACGGTTTTTCTCCAGTGTGAACTCTCTCATGGGTTTTCAAGGCTGATGACTGAGCGAAACTCTTCTCACAGTGTGAGCACTTGTACGGTTTCTCTCCAGTGTGAATCCTCTGGTGTTTTTTTAAGTCGCCGGATGTAGCAAAGCTCTTCCCGCAGTCAAAGCACATATAAGATCTCACTCCAGTATGAATAGTCTGGTGAACTTTTAAAGTTTTTAGCACTGAAAAACTCTTTTCCACAAAAAGAGCAAAAGTGAGGCTTCACACCAGCGTGAACTTTAAGATGCGATCTCAAATTAGATGCAAAAGCAAATGTTTTATCACACTGATCACAGCTGAATGATTTCACTCCAGCGTGAGAGAGCTGATGTTTTCTCAGAACACTTTTGGATGTGAAACCCTTTCCACACTGAGTGCATGTGAAGGGTTTTTCTCCAGTGTGAATTCTCATGTGTATCTCAAGTTTTGATTTACGTGCGAAACCGTTTCCACACTGAGTGCATGTATAAGGCCTTTCTCCAGTGTGAGATCTCATGTGCATCTTAAGGTGTGATTTATGTATGTAACCGTTTCCACACTGAGTGCATGTATAAGGCCTCTCTCCAGTGTGAATTTTCAAGTGCACAGTCAAGTATCTTTTGCACAAGAAACTCTTTCCACACTCGGAGCAGCTGAAAGATCCTTTGTCTCCAGTTATGCGAGTTTGTTTTTGTGTGAAATTCTTTTCAGTCTGTAAAACGGTGGTGTTTCCATCTTCGTTTATGAAATTAGGTTTTTGAAACTGATGCTGTTTGTCTTCATTCGCTTCCACTGAGTCTGAAATCAAAATATTAAATCCCCAAAATTCAATTAAAGAAAGACAAATGAGAAACAAAAAGAAAGCCTCAATTTGGCACAAATATAGTTTACTATTGGGTCTATTAGTATTTAGTTTTAAATGTATTGTTATATGTCAGTTTTCATCTTAATGTTCCTCATCAGTCATTAAAGAGAATGAAGGAGAACACCAACCTGTTTGTTCCTCTGTATCTTCATCTCTCATTCTGCAGGGGTCTTCCTCAAACTCCATCTTTCCAACAGTATGTCAGTAGTTTCTCCTGGAGTAATTCCTCCTGCTTGCTTCTTCTTCAGCTGTGGGAAGATGGGAATATTCTCCAGCATTTAAACTCTCATGAACGGCTGTGGAGCAGCTTCACTGAAGGAGTCAATGGAGCTCATTTAGCAGATGAAGCTGAAAGAATATTGCTGAGGGTTGGTTGCTTGTTGGCATTGAACTTAAAAACTTGTGTGTCAGACTGTTGTATAATATTTTACAAGTAAACAGATGAGTTAGAAAATAATGTTTTTAACACAAAACTGAATAACATTCGGTAAAATAGGCCTATAATTTATATAAAATACCATTCAATGATACAGCCCATAATCTTTACGCATTGTGATGGAAGAAACCAACAGTCTTAAGTTTCATAAGCATCAACTACATTGATTTGTTATTTTTAAAAATGGACATGACACAATTAATAATTTAGGATTCATTTATGAGAAGCGATTTAGATTCACTCAAATAAACAGGTTCATTAAGTCGTTTTTCGTAGTCAGTAGTCAAATTTATGACAACAAAAGTAGTCAGATTTAGATTTAGGCTATCCTATAGATAATAAAATGAATTTACTCACAGTCTGATAAACAGCAGGTTGAGAGTCGTTTCATGAACCACGGTGGACTCATAAACTCACGTGGTTGAAATGAAAACAAATGGCAACATCTAGAGGAACATATATAGATAGATAGATGCCTTATTATTAGCAGCTGTTTCTATGGGCCGCTGTAAGCCGTCCGCCATATTGGAAAGGTCAAAGCAGGTCCGTGAACACTTGAGAGCGAATATGTCCGCAACCCTAGTTACACCAAATACTTTAGGGACTTGTATGAATATCTATTTCTGCAATAGACTTCAGCAGATAATTTTGCTAAACTAACACAATACAAGAGGCTGAAGCCATTAGCTAACACAACATTTAAAAGGTACCACCAACATAAAAACCTATAATACTGAGTTAATACATATTAAAAACACAAAGCAACACATTCTTACCTATTAAAGTTTATCTAATTTCTTTTTTACAACCAGAGGCTGCACAATAGTGGCATCTTAAAACTAATACATTTTTATTGTGTGACGACACATTGACCGTTCCAAGATGGCGGACGCGTCGACGTGTCTGGAGCGGTCGAATGTGGACTCTACCTATAGATATCTATGTAGAAGAACTTCTTCTTGTTGTTGTTCTTCTACTTTCGTTTAATGGCGGTTGGCAAGCACACTTAAAGGTGCATTTTGCCACCTACTGGACTGGAGTGTGGATCATGATGGAAATCAGTGACAAAAACAACTGGATAAAAAAAAAAACTTTACAAAGTGAACTTAAATCCTGTTAATTAAACCTATTTCTTTAAGATAATTTAGAACTGCATAAGAGACTTTATACTGTGCTAATGCAATATTTAGTACTGTCACATGTTCTATAGGGCCTATTCAACCTGATGCATGTTTGCCAATGATAAGTAGTGAATTATTAAGAGCTTTGCAACCAATATGAAGTCTAGATATTATTATAGAAGAACATCTGTGGCAATGTCAAACTATTAGCTATCATAAATTCAAAGAAATCCAAGCATCTACACAAAATCCCTTTAAATGTTTCTATATTTAGTGATAATGACAATTCATGTGGTGCATTATTTCTTCAAATAAAATTATCATTAAATTCACACATTCATCACTGTCTGATTTTATTAGTGATCACTATTCAGTCAAACTTTTATTTTAATTTAACACACACTTATCTTTAATACATAACATGGCAAGCAGAAAAAGAGGGTCACAAGTCAGTGGATCAAGACAAATAAATCAAAATTGGGAGATTTTGTTTCATTCAAACACTGTTCAGCATTATTTGAACTTGAACTAATGAAGTAACACTATATCCTCATTTTAAGCAGCAGAGGATTTAGATATATTGCTGTCGAATATATGAAATTGCATTGCATTTCTAGACACAGATTATGATTTTGCACAGTTCTAATTCAAGCTACATTTTTTTTAAATTACAAACTTTATTACAGAATTTGAGTGAAAAGTTCTCAAACATTGCATGCATTTTAATTATATCTGACCTATAAATAGTGACCTGTAACCTACTGTTTTCTTTGTTTTTCAAAATTCAAAACTGTCAATATTTCCCCCCTTCACTCATTTTACACGTTTACATTTTTCTTTGCGAGATGTTTTTGGGTTGCTTTTCAGTATTTGATTTTATTGTTTAATAACTAACAAATAAAACACAAACATTTTCTCAGATTTTCAATGTAGACTCCATTGTATTTCTGTATATAACTGATTACTCTGTAATGTTTGTTCAGTCAGAATTACATGTTTAATTAGCAATATTTTATATCTTCTGCAGCTCTTGTGCATGAATGATCAATGTGTGTTGATCATTCATGCAGAATGATGTACAGACAGTAAAATGACAAGAAAACAAAAAGAAATGACAGTAGAAAATGCAACTGAAAAGAATGAAATAAAGGAAAGTGCACCGAGAGATGAAGTCAAACTTGTGCAGAAGGAAAAACCAACAAAGAGAGGAAAAGAAAATGCCTGTGGATTCAGAGAACATCTAAAAGTGCACTAGATGAACAACTCTGACAGATTTCGACCAACTTGTAAGAAAGCACACATATAATATCATATATCTCATGATGTGAATGTTTATGATTATAAGAGTTGAGAGCATTGAAATACAGGTTCCAAACTGATGTTTGTTTTCATTTCTTCTAGTTTCTCTTGATCAAGAAAGACCTGCATCATAGTGTCGTTCTGATGCATCTGAGAAATTCAAAGATGAGGTAAGAAATCCCCAACTCATGCATAAAGGAAATAAATCTGTATAAATCACAATACAAAACCCTGACATTGTTTTTTTTCTCTTTAGAAAGCAGCAGTTGATCAAACTGGCAGAATGTTCTTCAAGTCACTTTCACATCCGACTAGCTACTGTCATAAAATGAAGTCAAGTGTCTTAATTGTTCAAGTGCACAATGATTCCTGTTTTTGAGTTTCTTGAACCAAAAGATCACCAGGGATTTTATGTCTGTATTATTTTTACTGAAATATTCTTTGTGAAAGGTCATTTAAGTGTCAATGTCTATATCTGAACAAGTGTCTATTTTTTGTCATTCTGGCCATTGTGGAATTTATCGCAATACTTCTGGGGTTTTTTTTGTTTTTTTTTATGAGCATATGGTGGTTTTGTAACTGTAAAATACAGTTGATTTACACCTCCAGCAGAATGTTCCAAAATTTGGCCAGCTAATATATATTTTAAAAAGTAAAACTGAACTTTTGCTATACTTTCATAAGCTTTGCATTGTATTATCAGGATGTTCTTGCTGGTCTATAAAATATAAAACAATGAACAATACAGGTACTTTAAGAGCTAGTTATTTATTTATTTTTCGGGTATATATTTTTAGATTTATTAAGTGTTGTAATGAAATAAGCAAAGATAATAACATGAAAATAAGACTTGAACAAACGTGTTATTTTCACGTTCAACCACTAGATGGCAGAAGTTTATTTCAGAGCAAACTCGTGTCTGTTTTATGGAACTGTCGATATTTATAGGTACTACACTTTTAAGGGTTAGTTGTCAAAGTAATTTACAAGTAAGATGAAAAAAGATACGTGCATAAAAAAACGTAATATCACTTTTCTTTTTTAATTTTAAGGCTTGTTGCCGTCTCTGCTTTAGGAGCCTATTGAATGATTTTTTTTTGTGTCAGTAACTTTAATTGTATTTTTTAGGACTTTAGTTTTATGTGCAGTTTGGGATTGAATGACAGATTTCACATTCAATGATTAAAAAAAATTCATTTTTGGTTGAACCTCCCTTTAAGAACTTTATTGTTTGTAAATAATAAACACCTAATTTATATAAGACACTGATATTTATCTTTAATCAGGCCCTTATTGAATTAACATTTTACTTCAATTAAAATTAATTAGAACTAAACATCTAAAAAGAACGAAGTTTTTGCTTAGAATCCAGAGTTTAACTGACTAGTAGGATGGTGGTCACAAGATGTAAAACCATGGTCCTCATTACCATGGTTATATGGTTTTTAAAGGGGTCATCGTATGGCCATTTTCCACGAGTTGATATGATTCTTTAGGGTCTTAATGAAAAGTCTGTAACATAGTTTGCTTAAAATTTCTCAATGGTAGTCTAAAAAACACCTTTTTACCCTGTCAAAAACAGCTCTTTTCAGAGCACGCCGTTTTGTAGCATTTTCCTTTAAATGTTAATGAGTTCTGCTGACCCCGCCCCTCTCTTGAGCCGCTCTCTGAGGGACTGTTTACTTTAGCCACATTCATCGTGAAACTTGCTAATTAGCACATTATTAGGAAAGGCGATTTGCAAAGATTTATTAAAAAAACTCACTTCTTCTGTGGGTGAAGCTGGATCACGAATGATTTGCGCAAACATAGACGCATTTATGTAGATTGGGGGCCATTCATTATATGACCCCTTTAAAGTAAATAATAAGTAATAATAAACTATAAAATCTGTAGTAAAAAATCTAAACATGAAGAAACTACAAAACACTTTCTAAAATACAAATAAATTTTTATTTTATTTATTTCTTTATTTATTAAATAAATAAATAAAATAAAAAATGTAGAGGTCTCTCAACTCACAAGTTTTGAGACGTGGATTTAGGTGAGTGTGAATGCTGTCAAATATATGAAATTGAATTGCTTTTCCTGATACAGATTATGATTTTGCACAGTTCTAATTTAAGCTCTTTTTTTTTTTTTTCAAATGACTAACTTCCGTAATTTGAGTGAAAAGTTACAGTCTTTGTCGCACTTTCACATTAATTTGAGAATGTTTGTGCGAGTTTAAATAATCATTAATCACTCATTTGCAAACATTTTAATTATATATGACACAAATAGTGAATACCTTTCTTTCTTTTTCAAAACCGAAAAATTTGAATACCCCCCCCCCTTCACTCATTTTATATATTTAGATTTTTAAATGTGTTTTTCTTTTTGTGATGCTTTTGGGTTGCTTTTCATCATTGCTGGTTATTGTTTAATAACTAACTAATAAAACGAAGTAATAAAAAACACAAAAGTTAACAAAAAAAAAAATCAGATTTTCAGTGTGGTCTCAAACTTTTGGACTACAGTGTATTTTTATCATTTCCATGTTTGTTCAGTCAGAATTACATCTTTAATTAGTATATTTTTATATCTCCTGCAGCTCTCACACATTCAATCTCTTCTGAAACTCTGAAATAT
The DNA here is from genome assembly GCF_001515605.1 of Sinocyclocheilus anshuiensis. Lineage (NCBI taxonomy): Eukaryota > Metazoa > Chordata > Actinopteri > Cypriniformes > Cyprinidae > Sinocyclocheilus > Sinocyclocheilus anshuiensis. The sequence goes on along the minus strand of NW_015548202.1, from coordinate 697,847 downwards.
GTGAGTTTTATGACGTACAGACAGTAAAATGACAAGAAAACAAAAAGAAATGACACTATAAATTCAACTGAAAAGAATGAAATGCAGAAAAAGGAATGTGCACTGAGAGATGAAGTCAAACCTGCACAGAAGGAAAAAACTATGAATGAAGGAAAAGAAAATGCCTGTGGATTCAGAGAATATCTAAAAGTGCAACAAATGAACAGCTCTGACAGATTTCGACCAACTTGTAAGAAAACATACATATTATATATTATTATGTATCTCAAGATGTGGATGTTAATGATGATAAGAGTTGAGAGCATTGAAATACAGGTTCCAAACTGATGTTTGATGTTTGTTTTCATTTTTCTTCCAGTCTCTCTTGATCAAGAAAGACCTGCATCATAGTGTTGTTCTGATGCATCTGAGAAATTCAAAGATGAGGTAAGAAATCCCCAATTCATGCATAAAGGAACATCCTGACATTGTGTTTTCTCTTTAGAAATCTGCAGTTGAGAATGTTCCTCAAGTCACTTTCAGTCAATGATTCACAATGAAACTGGAATACAAAGGTGTTTTTTAACCTGAAACACATCCAATTATCTACGGTCATAAATGGAGTCGAGTGTCTTGTTCAAGTGTCTTGATGTTTTTGCGTTGCTTGAACCAAATTATTGTCTGTATTATTTTTAATGAAAAATTATTTATGAAAGGTCATGTAAGTGTCAGTGTCTGTACCCGAAGAAGTGTCTATGTTTTTAATCATTTTGGCCATTGTATAATTTGTCAATTTCTGTGTTTTTTTTTTGTTTGTTTTGTTTATTGTTGATGGTGTTTTTGCACTGCATCAGTGCACAATAAATATTATACAATTATAAAAATGTGTCAGTTGATTTACACCTCCAGCAGAATGCTTCAAAATTTGAGCAGCTAATATATGTAAAAATATGATCGAACTTTTGCTATACTTTCAGGAGCTTTACATTGTATTATCAGAATGTTCCTGCTGGTCTATAGAATAAAACCAATAAAAAAATACAGGTAGCCTACTTTAAGAGTTAATTATTTACAAGTGTTGTAATGAAATAAGCAAAGATAAGAACATGAAATCAAGACTTAAACAAACTGCTATTTTCACATTCAACCACTAGATAGCAGAAGTTCATTTCGGAGCAAACTCTGTTTTATTGAACGTAGCCTACATTAAAACCTATGATACAACTTGGAGAGAAAAAAAATTCAGTGCAAAATCAAGGCTTTTTGCTGTCTCTGCTTGGGGAGCCTATATTGAATGATTTTTATTTTATTTTATTTTATTTATTTGTGTGTGTGTGTGTGTTTGAGTATTTACTGAGTAACCTAAATTTTATTTTTAGGACTTTAGTTTTATGCGCAGTTTGGGATTTGAATTACAGATTCACATTCAAACGTCCATATCAAGAATTCAGATCATACAATTCACATTAAACAACCTATTAATGTAATGCAATTCAGTTCAGGTTTTTAAATTCATCTATTTGGGTTTGAAAGTGCAAATTGCACTGTTTGATTCTGACATGGGTAGGAACTCATGTTACCTGCCATATTTATTCATCTGTAAACATATAAACATGTGTGGGGGATTTTGAAAGGTTTCAGATTTACACACTTTGGTAGGCTATATAGATTTTCATTATCATTTTAGAAGTCACCTGTTTCCTGCCTGAATGACTATCGTCCCATAACACTGACCCCAATCATGATGAAGTGCTTTGAGAGGTTAGTCATGCACCATATCAAATCCAATCTCCCCAACACACTTGACCCGCTCCAGTTTGCATACCGTCCAAACCGCTCCACGGACGATGCTATTTCCTCCACCCTCCACCTGGCTCTTACCCACTTAGAAAACAAAGACTTCCCTCCCACAGTCTCTTCCAGCTCTTGCCATCAGGTAGACGGTACCGGAGCATCAGGGCCCACTCTGCAAGACTGCTCAACAGCTTTTTCCCCCAGGCTGTGAGAGCCCTCAATTCCAATCACCTCACCCCCCACTGAAACCTCATCCACAACCCTAGCTCCTGAAACCAGGACCCTTTCTCCCCGCATCCCACCCCACATGCACCACATGAAAACTGTTGGAAACCTCAAGAACATTGTGCAATTCTGACTCAAGTCACTTTCAGTCAATGATTCACAATGAAACTGGAATACAAAGGTGTTTTTTAACCTGAAACACATCCAATTATCTACGGTCATAAATGGAGTCGAGTGTCTTGTTCAAGTGTCTTGATGTTTTTGCGTTGCTTGAACCAAATTATTGTCTGTATTATTTTTAATGAAAAATTATTTATGAAAGGTCATGTAAGTGTCAGTGTCTGTACCCGAAGAAGTGTCTATGTTTTTAATCATTTTGGCCATTGTATAATTTGTCAATTTCTGTGTTTTTTTTTTGTTTGTTTTGTTTATTGTTGATGGTGTTTTTGCACTGCATCAGTGCACAATAAATATTATACAATTATAAAAATGTGTCAGTTGATTTACACCTCCAGCAGAATGCTTCAAAATTTGAGCAGCTAATATATGTAAAAATATGATCGAACTTTTGCTATACTTTCAGGAGCTTTACATTGTATTATCAGAATGTTCCTGCTGGTCTATAGAATAAAACCAATAAAAAAATACAGGTAGCCTACTTTAAGAGTTAATTATTTACAAGTGTTGTAATGAAATAAGCAAAGATAAGAACATGAAATCAAGACTTAAACAAACTGCTATTTTCACATTCAACCACTAGATAGCAGAAGTTCATTTCGGAGCAAACTCTGTTTTATTGAACGTAGCCTACATTAAAACCTATGATACAACTTGGAGAGAAAAAAAATTCAGTGCAAAATCAAGGCTTTTTGCTGTCTCTGCTTGGGGAGCCTATATTGAATGATTTTTATTTTATTTTATTTTATTTATTTGTGTGTGTGTGTGTGTTTGAGTATTTACTGAGTAACCTAAATTTTATTTTTAGGACTTTAGTTTTATGCGCAGTTTGGGATTTGAATTACAGATTCACATTCAAACGTCCATATCAAGAATTCAGATCATACAATTCACATTAAACAACCTATTAATGTAATGCAATTCAGTTCAGGTTTTTAAATTCATCTATTTGGGTTTGAAAGTGCAAATTGCACTGTTTGATTCTGACATGGGTAGTTACCTGCCATACCTGCCATATTTATTCATCTGTAAACATATAAACATGTGTGGGGGATTTTGAAAGGTTCACACTTTGGGTATATAAAACTGTAAAAATGTAAACTTATTACCAAATGTTACATTTTAATGCTTTATATGGTGACATTAATCAGTAAAAGCGCTCCTGCACATGAGTAACAGAAAAGGTGCATCTCATTTCGCTCCCTATAATAGTGAATCAGTTCATCCTAAACATGAATTCAGTCACCAGAGGCGAGAGGCGAACCAAGATGAAGTGGGGGCCCCAGGCAAAATTAATAGATTTTTTCTGAGTCCCGATGCTCCAGGCTCCAGTAATATCAGGGCCCACTCTGCAAGACTGCTCAACAGCTTTTTCCCCCAGGCTGTGAGAGCCCTCAATTCCAATCACCTCACCCCCCACTGAAACCTCATCCACAACCCTAGCTCCTGAAACCAGGACCCTTTCTCCCCGCATCCCACCCCACATGCACCACATGAAAACTGTTGGAAACCTCAAGAACATTGTGCAATTCTGAGTGTGCTACACACAGGTGAGTGGGCTGGACAAATCACCTGTAGAAACACACTCTTTTCTCTCTATATGCACCAGACACTTTCTTATAAACACTTCATGTTACAAGGACTTCAAACGATAACAAATGTTTACTTGTGAATGCACCACAAATCATACTTGCTTCTTAACCTTAAATACCTCTTTTGCACAATATCATGCACAGTCATTATGTAAAGTACTTGTATAGTCTGTCTTAGGTTATGTGTATGTATAGTCAACTATTTATAGTATATGTATAGTTAGATTACCGCTTCAGATAGTTAGCTAGTAGGTCTAAAGATTGTTCTTACGTCTAGTGTTGTATGTTTATATTATGTTTATTTATGTAGCACCGTGGTCCTGCGAGACACGACATTTCGTTCCACTGTATGTCCACACATGTAGCAGAATGACAATAAAGCTCAACTTGAACTTGAACTTGAGAATCAGACTGTAATAAGAATAATAAGAAGCTACACATATATTTGAAACTTTCCAAATGTTACATACGGGGCACAACATAAGACCCTGAATGTTTAGGACTACAGTGTCATGCTCCTTAACTTTATTTTTGGCACACTTCACTCCTCTCTGCTCACAAGAACTGCCAACGCCTGCTTACGCACTGGAGAACACGTAGACCCAGCACATAACCTACAAAAAAACAAAACAAACACAGGATTGTTATGCGGCTACTGAACAGATAAAGATTTTTAAGAAAGAGGCTAATTCTTGATCACGTTATGGGACGTCCCAAATTAAGTAGGCTACTTTTAAAGGAGGGTGTAAACACATTTTTTTTTGTTGCTACGGATTAAATATTGACGTGCTCTGCTGGATTTAGACGAAAAGTGTGTTTCTGTGGACATTGCTTTAATTCATCGTTGTGGATCCTCAAGCTAAAAATACGGTGCTTATTCGTAAGTTTCATTGTATTTAGTAATTGCTTTGTAGTTTTATTTTTAAGATTTGTAAAGCTGTGGCTTCTTCTTAAACTGATGCAGGGACCTTTCGACATACTTAATGTTGATATGTTGATATCTGAAAGACTGGTATTTTTATGTAATGTTCAGAGAAAAACAAAGAAAAAAAAACAATGCCCCGCAGTTTATTTACTGCAGTTTGTTCGGGAAAACACAGAAAAGAAGGAAAAATTAGAGGAGACAAATGAAGAGGAGGAGGGATGAACATTCACAAGCCAGAGGATCAAAACCAGCAAATGCGGAGAATCTTGTTAAAAGGAACAGTATGGATCTTCCTGAGACTCTAAACTGTGAGTATTTAATAGTCCTGATGAGTCCTTGATGAATAGATTTAGGACTTGCACAGAAATCACAAACAGTGATATATTAAGTAACTTTTTAGTTGCTTTTTAGTCATTGGAGTAACTTGTTCAGTAAGTGATAAACCGACAGCAGCTAACTTTTTTGTTGTCATCGTCTTCATCCATCTCTTCTAACATGCAATAATTCATCCAGCACTTAAAATCTATATAGGCTAAGGATAATTAAAAGCAGTATTATTTTTTTGTGTTTTCAGTCTCTCATGATGCAGACAGACCAGAGAGACATGTTGATGTATCAGAATCAAAGACGAGGTGAGCGATGCAGTTCATATACAGAGGCAGACTCAAGACTAAGTTCTGAAATGATTGAAGATGTTTTTCTTTAATATTACTGAGAGTTTAGCCGATCTTCAGTTGCTCATATCTCCAGCAGATCATCTGAACACCAACCAGACAAACCTTTATGAATCTCTCATGTTTCTTCGAATGGAGCTGCAATAGTTAATTGTTTCCAGGCCTGGCTCCATCCAATCAGGAGCTGCTTCGGCAGCTTGGTATCAAAAAGAAAGTATGAAAAGTATGTTAGTCTTGCCAGTTTACTGTAAAGGAATTGTCCATAATTATTTGTTTTACAGGTGTTTTGTTTTGCAGTTCTATTTTGTGTTTAGGGTTAATGGAAATGTCTGTAAAATTAATGGATAATGTCCTAGCAGAAAATTGAATATCACTAGTAGATTTTCCATTGTTGTTGTTTTTTGTTTTGTTTTTTTAAACAGTGTTTTCGCTGTTTTCTGTGCGCGCACACAGAGAGCACATATGAGACATTACAGAACTGATCTTAACTGAGTTACAATAAAATGTCTTAAAGAATGTAACTAGTTGGGAGAAAAACCAGAGACAACAGCTTTATAAACCTGCTGCTGTCTTGTGTCATTAATGTATATTGAAAAAACCCCGCTTTGCATTAACCTTGACTTAACTTCTTTATAGCTTTAATAAGGATTAAGCTATATTTAATTTATCATTATAGTATTTCATACCTGAATACTACTGCTAAACTTAAAGCAGTTTTTCTTTCATTTGTATCCTTGTTCAATTGTAATTATTTGCACTATCGCACGTAATTTGTTCATTAATTGTTCTTTTTTTAATACTAACTGTTTACTTGTCTTTTTAATTTATTTTATTTTATTATTTAATTTATTACATTTTATTATTTTAAAATATTTAAAATATTTTTTTATTGCCTACCAGGAATGTTCATTGGTCCCACCTTACATATATTCAAATATATTGTGGATATGTAAATATTGTGATAAATATTATCTACAATCTGCCTTAGAAATTTGTTATAAAGATGTAACTTTGTTGTAAAGATGTAAAATGTAACTGCTGTAAATTGATGTGTAATGCCACAGGATGAAGTATCAAATATGACAAATGCTCTTCGTTATAGGTCACGTGATTAAAGACAGAAAGTTTATCTGATAATGCTACAGCTGATCATTTCTTTATTAAATTATCATTATTTATCATCAGTACAAAAACAAGCTGTTTAAATTATTCACCAAATCACAGAGTGAGGCTGAGGACCACAAGTATCTATTTAAAGGATGATTCAGCCAAAAATAAATTCTTATCATCATTTGCTCACCCTCATGTCATCTTTGTTCCAGTATTGCTTTGGCACACATAACTAAATGCCTCAATGTTTATATGGTCTCATATTTAGATTTCTCCCCATGAATAATATAATTAATTGTTGCAGCCAGATTTAGATGAGGTTGAAAAAGGTGAAAAAGGTTGAAAAGTGGAACCATCTAGAACTAAATCTGCAGTGCTGGCAAACGCCCACTGTTGTGATTGGCTAACATCTTTGCATACGAAATGAGCATTACAAATGTAACTCTTGAAAACGGGAGTTTTGACAAAAATACAGAAATCACTAATTCGTGATGTCATGGTCTTCCTGATTAAAATCCCGGCATTTTAGAAGGGTAGAAAAAATTATTTGTATTTTAAACCAGGGTATTAGTTTTGAGTTTTGACACTTGCAGTAAGCTTTGTTTTTATTTGTAGCATAACCTTGTATATATGCTATGTGTAAATCAAGAACATTTTTCAAAGAGACATGCAAAGAAAGAGCGAGAACAGCCACAACCAGTAAAATGAGAAAAATTCCCCTGAAGCAAACCATTTTGGATACAGTAGCCTAATGGAATGCCTGTCTAACATTGAATAAAGTCCATATCACCTGCTTCAACATGTTCCTTCCTCGGAGAAGAAGGCTAAAAAGACAAATGTTTATATGAGAAAATATTTAGGAATGTGAATCACACCCAATATCCACACACACACACACACACACACACACACACACACACACGTTGTGTTTCCATGTTTATGGGGACATTCCATAGGCGTAATGGTTTTTATACTGTACAAACTGTATGTGCTATTGCCCTACACCAACCCTACCCCTAAACCTACCCCTTACAGGAAACTTTGTGCATTTTTACTTTCTCAAAAAAACTCATTCTGTATGATTTATAAGCTTGTTTCCTCATGGGGACCTCAAAAATGTCCCCACAAGGTCAAAATTTACTAGTATTACTATCCTTGTGGGGACATTTGGGCCCCATAATGTGATAAATACCAGGTACACACACACACACACACACACACACACATTGTGAATTGTGGGGACTTTCCATATACTTCTATTAATTTTATACTGACCAAATGATATTTTCTATCCCCTAACCCAACCCTAACCCTAAACCTAACTATTAACAATTAATAGTAATTACTATTTGTAATATTTTTTTCCCCTCATTGTCCCCTCAATGTCAAAAAATTCAGGTTTTACTATCCTTGTGGGGACATTTGGTCCCCACAATGTGGCATAAACAAGTACACACACACACACACACATCTGAACACACATCTGAAACACACACATCTGTGATGCAAAATACCAAATTAATATATTTATATATTATCTAATCAGAGGACTTTAACTGTAAGCGACACAAGCATAAAGAAAATAAAGGGAACAATAGCCTAAAATCTTTCATTTGTTAATATTTAAAATTTTATATGAATTTTGCATGAACATTTTTTAATCAGTTTATTCGTTTACTCAGGCTTGTTGCCAACCTATATATTCAACATTGTCAATGACCTAAAATCTAAGATGTGTTGAAGTGTAATTTCAAAATTTGCTTTGCGTGAGAAACCACAATGTTTTTTTTTTTTCTTTTGATTTAGTCGAGTTAGTTTTGCATTAAACACACAGTCGAGGTCTAGCAACAACAGCACATTTTTCTGAGTGCTTCACTGACAACTTATCTCGCGCATATCACCTGCATGCCAGCAAACCACTGTGAATGCTCTACAATCCTGATGAGTCACAGCAATGGCTCGAGACGCAAAAGCTGCTGTGAATCTGCTTGTCGGGAAGCTTCAACACTGGCACAGAGACGGGGGAGGAAGCGGGCGGGGGCGGGGGTGTTGCACGTTTGAGGGGCAATTACATTTGTTTTGCAAATAAATAATTTTACATACTTATTCAAACATTTTCCTACATTCTCAAATGACAATGGATCAATTTATAATCGGTTTATACTCATTATATTCTGGTGGGGAGAGAGGGGCACAACATAACACTTTTTGACTTTATCAAGTTGTGTAAATCCACATGGGGTTCAAAATATAATTTATCCACAGTAATTTCACACTTGTCTAGTGTCACGGCTCGCCTACGGTGACCGAGACAAGGAGACGAAGGAGCGTGGAAACCAAGAGGATTAACATCAACGGTCATTAAAATTCTTTTAAACAAGGAGGAACACAGGCAGGATCACACATGTAGACTGAGGGGTTGACAAACAATACCGAGCAAAGAACTAGAACAAAACACTCCTTAAAGGGGTCATATGATGCGATTAAAATTTTTCCTTTCTCTTAAATAATGTGTTTTTTGAACCCTTCAACCGCATAAACACATTTCATTACACCAAATACACAAAATAATGTTCTTTTTAGCAACATCATATGACCCCTTTAAGAATAGAACTCAATCAGGGGAAGATGAGACACACCTGGAATCAAATTGAAAACCATCAGGAAACAGGAAGATAACCAAATATGGCTATAAGGAAACATGAGGGAGAACTAAACACACATAAAACACGGAACAGAGTCTGACATTACTCCCCCCTCCCCGAAGCACACAACATCCAATGGGGAGGGGGAGTGGGTGCTCTGGAGGCCCCTCAGGACAGGCCTACTCGGGACGGCAGGCCTCCAGGGCGGCACCCGTTCCGGGACCCATGCCGGAGCAGGCAGCTCGAGGAGCCATTGCAGAGCAGGTAGGTCAGAAGGCCATGGCGGAGCAGCCTCCGAGGCCGTGGCTCCAGCCTCCGGCCTCTACGGCTGGAGCCCAACTACCACCCCCCCCCCACAAAAAAATACTTTGAGAGCATAACGGGCTCCGAGGCCCTCTCAGGGCTGAACTCAGGGATCAGGAGCCCTCCCTGGGCTTAACTGGGCATCAGGAGCCGACACTGGAGCGAGCTCTGGGGCTGGAGCCGATTTAGAGGCGAGGATGAGGGCTGCTAGCAGTCTTTTCCTCCTCATTCCCCTCTTACGGTTGGGGTTGATTAGGACATCCGGTGGGCTTCACGTTGCGGCGGCAGGTGGCCTTGACTGAGGAACGGCTGGTGGACTTGACGGCAGGCTGGTTCTGGATCGGGGATGGACGATCTCCAGACACCGGAGGATCACTTCCCTCTAGCTCAGTCCAGTGGTGTCTGGGAGGTCTGCAGGGCGATGGTAGTTGGCCCCGATCCAGAAAAGCGAATTCAGCATCGCATTATCCAACGTGGTACACACCGGGAGCCCGCAGAACTCCCGCGCATACTCCACAAACGGGAGATCGCTGCGGGCTAGGGCTGCAAAACGTGCAGTGGTTTTCATAGCTGCGGAGGGAAACGGGAAAAAAAAGACTTTCAAAAACCAAAAACAAAAACGGGGAGAAAGGGCGCCGCTTACTTTTGTATGGTCCGGTATTCTACTGTGTTGGGGCAAGGAGACGCAGGAGTACGCAGGAGAATCATCAACAGTCTTTAATGAACCAAAAATAGCCAGGAGCACCCACATAGAGTGGGGTGAAGACATTCACAATACCGGACGAAGAAACATGGAAACAAACACGGCTGAAATATAAGGGAACTAATGGGACACACCTGGGAACAAATTAACTAAACGGGTAACACCTGGAACAAATAATCATAATAAGAACAGGAACAGGAAGAACCAAATAAGGGCATAGAAACACATGGGAAAACCAGGACATGGAACACGTGGTGAGCAAAACACGGAGCAGAGTCTGACATCTAGTACAAACATGTCGCTTTGTTTCATAATTACAGTGTAGGCTATATGTCTTCTTTAGCCTATATTTACCCTCAAAAAATGGAAGTGAAATGTGACAGCATGCCCCGTAGGTGGGGTACATTGTAATAGTGTTGTCAAAAGACCCTGTATTTCGGTACCAAGTCGGTACTAAAAAAATGAAAACGTTACGGTACCAGGTTTTATTATGGCGCTTTTCCACTGCATGATACGGCACGGTACGGCTCGGTACGGTTCACTCACCAAGAGCTTGTAACACTCCAAAGAGAAAGGAAAAATTGAAATCGCATCATATGACCCCTTTAAAGTCGGCATGAAACGGAAGTAGCGATTGTCTTTTTTTCTCTACTGTGACGTCTATCCGAGTGAAATGGCATCTTAAATGAGAGGGGGCGGGACTTGATTTCGTCCTTCGGGAATTGATTGGATCGTTGGAAGTTGGGGCATTGCTAACAAAATGGAGGCAGATCTGAATGCCAGTTTGCAGTTAGTTGTGGGGGGATTTCTCTCCACTGGATTCACCGCTTACACCCTAGCATGAAGAATTTTTTTATTTACTGAGGAAGATGACGACGAGGACAATCAATGGCACAAAACATGTCAAACAGCGTGCAAGAGAGAGAGAGAGACTGCCTGAATGACTGAGCGCGTCCTCCATCAGGTTAAGTCATATTCATAAAAAAATAGTTTGCGATGTCCTAAGAGTAATGTTGTGGTAATATCCTAATATCCTTTCAATTTTTAAGGGTAGTGTACTCCCCCATGGCTTGCATCAGCACTGGTCAATGCATTGATTTCTATAAAGTGAAGCATCAGCTTCAGATTTTCCCCCTGTCGTTTATCCCAGCGTTTAACCCTCACGTCACTAGCTCCGCCCTTGCGCCATAGCTCGTGACCGGAAGAGAAGATGAGTCGTTTTGAGGGGGAGGGGAGGTTAACGTTTTTGATTAAAGATTACTAGGGCACATGAATTTTAAAAAAATAATGAAGTGCACGGATAAATTATTTATAAAAAACACTACAGTATTCCATTAAAAAATAAGAATTTTTCAATTTTGATTTCATGGTGACTTTAAAACATTATCTGATCTCATGAGAAAAAATATACAAGACAAACTAAAATATTTTGTCAATTAAATGAAATTCAATAATTAATTATTTTTTTCAAATAAAGTAATGCACTGTAAAAAATTTCAAGCTGTTTCAACTAATTATTATTTAGTAACAGTTCCACAGAAATTTTATGTTCAGTAAATTTCTGACTTCAAAGTGTTATCTGATTCTGAATTGTTATTATTTAGTTGGCTCAACCTTTACTGAACTAGTTTTATAGTCCATTCAGCTAAAATGTTTTAATTGGTCAAACATTTAGAGAACTACAGCAAGTTATTTCAATTAAAATTTAACCATTTAATCCATGTGTTTTAAATGTTACCTCAACTAAGATTTATTATTTGGGCATCAAGAAATTGCTGGGGAACAAGCTGTTACATTTAATACATTTTTATAACTAAGCACAAGCAATAAAATTAGTTCAACTTAAAGGTGCTATATGTAAGTTTTTGACTCTACTAAAGCATAAAAATACATAATATAAATCCATAATATGTTTGCAGATATTTAAGAAAAATGCTAAGTTAACATCTGAAAAACAATGCTGCAGTCAGTTATTCTCCTTTGAAAATGTACGTTCTGTGTCGGAATGTCGGTCTCTGTTTTGGTTTGTGAAACCCGCCCACTGCCAGTTTACCCAATTGTATTTCAGCACCCGGGGTTGCCAGTTGTCGGAAAACACAGCGTATTTAATTTCATTCATCATCTAGTGCGCTGGTTCCTGTTGGTGTCCTCAATCTGGCAACCTGCGTGTGCATCAAGTCTGAGGGGCAGGGTGAAAAAAACCCCTCTCCAATATTTTGAATTTGGACTGCAATACCTAGTTCAACCACTCGGTGTCAATGCTACATACAGCACCTTTAAATATTTTTGCCCTTCCAACATTCTGTTAATGGAAATGTCTGTAAAATGAATAGATAATGTTCTGGCAGAAAATTAGTACATTATCCGTTGTTTTGTTTGTTGTTGTTTTTTTAACAGTGTACTCACTGTTTTCTGTGCACACACAGAGAGCACATATCAGACATTACTGAACTTTTCACTTTAGGGTCTAATCGCGCTTAAATAGACATATACACCCAAAATGAAGTGAAATTATTGGCCGTTTGGCGAGTACCCTCGTCAGGACAATCTTAACTGAGTTACAATAAAATGTCTTAAAGAATGTAACTAGTTGGGAGAAAACCCAGAGACAACAGCTTTATAAACCTGCTGCTGTCTTGTGTCATTAATGTGAAATAAAGAACAGATGACAATGAAAAAATTAAACTTAACTTCATTAACTTAACTTTTTTCGGTTTACTAAGGATTAAGCTATATTTATACATTACAGTAGGCTATTTCATACCTGAATTGTATTTATTTGTGCTTTTGCATGTAATTTGTTCATTTGTTCTTATTTTATTACTGATTGTTTACTTGTCTTTTTAACTTTTTTATTGTCTTTTTTTTAATTTTTTTTTTTGCCCACCAGGAATGTTCATGAGTCCCACCTTACATCTCAAAGCTGGAGCTAACTGTATCTTCAAATATATTGTGTATATGTAAATATTGTGTATACTGTATGTACATTCTGCTTTTTAACTTTGTATCTGTAAATTGATGTGTAATGCCACAGGATGAAGTATCAAATGGTTGACACATGCTCTTTATTATAAATTGTATGTCACGTCTGTTGTTGATAACAAACACACATCATGTGTAACTCATTATGTTTCTACACTTTATTGTAAATCTGATTTTTAAATGTTTTAGCGAAGTATGTGTCACAGAGAGTCTTTGTTATCAAAACATTCTGAAAAATAAATAGCGTACTTTTTATAAAAATGTATTATTGCTTCATGACAGTGATAAAGAATGAAATCACTGATAATTCTACAACTGATAATTTCTTTATTAAATCATCATTATTTATCATCAGTACAAAAATAAACTGTTTATGTTATTCATCAAATCACAGAGTGAGGCTGAGGGCAGCAAGTATCTAAGGATGGTTCAGCCAAAAATAAAGTTTTATCATAATTTCCTCACTCTCATGTCCTCATGGTTCCAGTATTGCTTTGGCACACATAATCAGGAGCGTCGCAAGGAGTTCTGGGCCCTTGGCACTGAATTTACTACGGGGCCCCTCAATCATGTTTATGTGGTCTCATATTTAGATTTCTTCCAACAAATAATGTAATGAATGGTTTCAGCCAGATTTAGATCAGTTTTTCAATTTCGATCAGAGCGAGTTGAAAAGGTAGAAAAAGACAATGGCGCCATCTAGATTTGAAAAGACTAGACTCACACCCAATACTTTACTTCACACATTCACCTGCCCTCCCTCCCTCTCCCACCATTTGACCTGCGCTTAAGGTCTGTGTGGAGGATGTGAACCGGGTCTTCAGAAAATAGAAATCTAAGAAAGCTTCAGGCCCAGACGGTGTTTCACCTGCCTGTCTAAAAGTCTGTGCTGACCAATTGGCCCCCATCTTCACACAGATCTTCAACAGATCTCTGGAGCTGTGTAAAGTTCCCTGCTGCTTCAAAAGCTCCACCATCATTCCGGTCCCCAAAAAAACCAAAATCACTGGACTTGAAGGTGCATTACTACAATACATCATGTGTCATTCACCGGTGAGAAAACTTCATAGTACAGTTAGTAAAAGTACTACAATACCAGGAAGGAAGGTCAGGTTGTTCAATGATCTTATTTGTGGACTTATTGCTAAGGACCCCTCCGTCAAACACCTGAAATTTGCAGACGACACTACAGTCATCGGTCTCATCCAGGACGGAGACGAGTGTGCTTACAGACAGGAGGTTAAAGAGCTGGCTGTCTGGTGCAGTCACAACAACCTGGAGCATAACACGTTCAAAACTGTGGAGATGATAGTGGACTTCAGGAGGAACCCGCCTGCACACTCCCCACTCACCATCATGGACAGCACCTTAACAACAGTGAAGTCATTCAGGTTCCTGGACACCACTATCTCTCAGGATCTGATGTGGGACATTCACACAGACTCGATTGTGAAAAAGGCCCAGCAGAGGCTGTATTTCCTCCACCAGCTGAGGAAGTTCAACCTGCCACAGGAGCTGCTGAAACAGTTCTACTCGGCCGTCATTGAGTTTGTCCTGTGTTCATCTATAACTGTTTGGTTTGGTTCAACTACCAAATCAGACATCAAGAGACTACAACAGACAGTCAGGACTGCTGAGAGGATTATCAGTGCCCCTCTACCCAACCTCCAAGATCTTTACATCTCCAAAGTGAGGAAAAGGGCTAAGAAAATCACTCTGGACCCCTCACATCCAGCCCACTCTCTCTTTGAACTGTTGCCCTCTGGTTGGCGCTACAGAGCACTGAGCACCAAAACAGCCAGGCACAAGAACAGTTTTTCCCCCAGGCCATATCCCTGAACAACACATAACACACCTCAGTACTGCACATCTGTAAATAACTCAACCTTCATCTGTAAATAGCACATATGCACATTCACACTTCTGTCTATGGACATTTTCGTTTTCTCTGTATTTTTATTACTATTGTTATTTATAATTTATTGTCTATTCTCTTTATTATTAGTGTTTCTATTACCTTAAATATATGTACGTCTGCACCATGTTTGTACTTTCTGCACTGGAAGCTCCTAACCCCAAGACGAATTCCTTGTGTGTGTGTAAACACACCTGGCAATAAAGCTCTTTCTGATTCTGATTCTAGAGCAAAATCTGCAGTGCTGGAAAACGCCCAGTGCTGTGATTTGCTAACATCTTTGCATAAATGAGAATTACACTTGGAACTCTCTTAAAAACTTATAGTGCGTTTTCACTAACAGCCGTCAAGACTATTCGTGAAAAGTATTCTACCTGGCATTATATTTAGATCTACTCCCGTTGCATCAAATGTTGTCTACTAAGCACATGATGCAATTATCAAATACTTTCATCATACCTAACAGTGAAAACACGATGTAAATGAGACAGGCTAAGCAGTGCGTTGTTGATTATAACGGGAGTTTTGGCGAAAACAAAAATCAAAAAAATCAAATCACTTGCAGAAATCAAATCACTGATAGACTCATGCTGATCTTGATTTGACTGCTTTGCTGAATTTTGCACCAAAAAACGTCTTTCTTTACATAACAGCAGAATGGCTCTTGTGATTGATGGACATACATGAGTTATTCAGAACACACCTTAACCCTGCGTCTCAATGTTCATACTATCCATCCTAAATAGTATGTGAGATTATAATAAGTGTGTCCCAAAGCATAGTATGTTGAAGAGTAGGCCAAAAGTCCCCTGATGGTCTACTATTTCAGGTCGATTTTTGAAGTGTGGATCCGTGCACACTATAATGGCTAAAATTGCCCACAATCCATTGCGCTTTGGCCAAGGATTCGGTCCAGAACTACAAATACGAATAAAACGCGTTAAGACAAACTACAAACGTGGCGGATGCGCGCGATCAAAGGTTAGGTAGAGAGGTTTACACAAAGGGGTTTGAGATACTAAGAATCAACATTTAACCTGGTAAAAATATTTATTTATTTTTATCCGTGTTACATTTCATCTGCAACAGCAATGTGAACTTTTAGAAAACATCCATTTGGTCGTTCACTTTTAAATGCGTCATTATGCAGAAAATATGAGTTCTCCGCATGAAAGACCTGCGACTGGCAGATCAACGAGCTACTTCTTTTCTCTCCAGTATGGTGTTTTTTGAACCTTAAACCGCATAAACACATTTCATTACACCAAATACACAAAATAATTTTTTTAATTCTTTTTAGCAGCATCATATGACCCCTTTAAGTTAAAGTCTACATGAAATCAAAATTGACTTTATTTACTTTACTAGCGCACATTGCTAGTAATGATGTGAACAATTAATCCGTGCAAGTTAATCCGCTGAAAAAATTTGTTTGTCTTCGTAATCTTTAATCAAAATCTGAACATTTACTTCCGCTCTGGAATGGCATTCCTTTTCTGATGACGTCAGTTTGACGGCTAGGGCAGAATATCCTTAAACACACCCCTCCAACCATTAGATTGCTATGAGTGAGAGACAGAGAGGAGGAGCGCAAAAATAAAACCATGCCCTCTATTCAATATTCCGTTTCAGCTGGAAATACGTCACTACACTGAAATAAAGTCGGCAGCAACTTCAGGTTCACGCGGACTTTAACTGTGACAAGATGATTGACAGGCCAGTTTACAGTGACAGGGTGCGTGTAACAGGTGCGACAGAGCGGTCCTTTAAAGACGCAATTGTGTGATGTGATAGTATGTACCAAAGCTTGCCTACTTCTCTACTACACACTCAAAAGTGTGTACTTTTTCTTCACCAAAAGAGTACATACTTTAAGGGCGTAG
>NW_015548202.1:672876-674471 GCF_001515605.1 Sinocyclocheilus anshuiensis | reverse complement strand
AAATGAACATATAATACATTTAAATAAATGCAGCAAGGAACAATTTACAATGTTTGTTTGTTTTTTTTATTACACCATAAATAAAAAAATAAACATTGTTTTTTGCGTTTACCACAGTGCAGAAAACAACTTGCTTCCCAGAAAATGCATGAACTTTAAAAATATAGGCTACAGCTTAAATGCGATATAAATGCATACATGTAAATAAGTGGGCTGAACAGTAGTATTTCTGATGAAAACTAGTTATTCAGAGAATTCAGAAATCATCAAGTCAAGTTCAAACTCGTTGCATGAGGTCAGACCTGGTGCACAAAAACACAAGGAAGGGAACACAGAAAGGTAAACCAGGGGCACACAAATTGATGCCAGAAAGGCAGGCTTTTATGCGCAATCTTGTAAGTTTGTTCTTAGTTTATATGACTGATTGTGCAATGAGCTGCAACAAAGTATGAATTGAAGTTCTGAAGGAAACGTGAAACTTAATTCAGAAATATTAGAGTAAAGACTGTGAGAAATAGAGTACAGAGAGAAAGTTTCAAAACTAAATGGAATATCAGAGAAAAGTGTATATGGAGCTTAACAGGCGAGACAGTATGAATGGAATGAGACCCTGTCGTGAGTATTATCATATGGAAGAAAAATAATGACAAATGTCTTTGAAACAAAAAAGCATGTTGAACTGCACTACTTGAAAAAATAATGCATTGCATTAAGTGCTTGCATTTGAATGCCTTGTATTTTCAGGGCTTTCATTTTTGGAGGCTGAAGTTTATTTAAGCCGTGAATATTTCAATTCAAAACATTTCACACACATTTTCATAATTAAAAATGAAAAAATCCATATGCACCTACCAGAGTCCACTTCCAAAATATTCAGTCTGTTTAAAAATACAATGTAGGCCTACTGTATAGCGGTGTAACGATCCATCCATATGGACCGATACATCGATTAAATTGTCTAATGATACGATGTATCGATCTATGCATTACCGCCAACGCGTGCATCCTCGTTCAAACGCACGTGTCGGGGAGATAAGACTGCCTGAAGGGCGAGCGTAAAAGACGCTCGGGATAGTTGACGGAATTGTCGAGTGCTTGGTTTTTTTTTGTTTTTTTTTATTGATTTCCAACATATAATATAAAGGTACTGAACAAATACAAACTACAACAAAGAAATAGAAAATATACAGTATATTATAAATAATAATACAGGTTAAAAAAAAAATAATAATAATAAAAAATAACAGGTATGATATCATCATATAAATAAAATGAAAGCTTCACAAAGAAACCTAGTGCGTTTTGCTTTACTGTTTTTCAACCCAAGTAGTAACTCAATATAATTTTTCATATCTATCTGAAATAACAAAAAGTTGGGTTTTCCTTTAGCCGTCTGTTTATGTATATGGCATTTCCCCATAATCAAACAAAGATTAACAATAAAGGCCACATTTGGTAGTAATCTTTGTCTATTAAAATAAAAAAATACATATTTTTCAGAAAAGTAAACTTTCATGCCCAGGCATTTACAAAGGAAACATTCCAAATCTATCCAAAACATTTAGCTATAAATGCAGTTAAAAAATAAGTGCACA
>NW_015548202.1:668734-671976 GCF_001515605.1 Sinocyclocheilus anshuiensis | reverse complement strand
TCCGTCTCGATCGGGAGCAGATAAATAATCGTAATGACACCACACAATAGACGATTTTTTTGGACAAAAAATCATTTGCGACAAGCCTCAAATCGGGCCACGCCCCCTGATCTTTCAGAAATGCAAATCGGGCTTAAAATCCTCTAGTGTGCAGCCAGCATAGTAATCCTGAAGACATCGATTAGCTTGTTCAGGTGTGTTTGATTAGGGTTAGAGCTAAACTTTGCAGGGCAGCGGTACTCCAGGACCAACGTTGCCCTATCCCTGGTATAGATAATGCTCTAGTACAAGGGTGTCAAAGTCAATTCCTAGAGAGCTGGAGCCTTGCAGAGTTTTGTTCCAATGCTGCTCCAACACATATAACATGTAGTTTTCAAATAAGCCTGAAGGACTTGATTAGTTGGATCAGGTGTGTTTAATTAAGGTTGAATCTAAACTCTGCAGGGCTCCGGCCCTCCAGGAATTGAGTTTGACACCCGTGCTCTAGTCCAGGGGTGCCCAAACTCGGTCCTGGAGGGCCGGTGTCCTGCAGAGTTTAGCTCCAACCCCAATTAGACACACCTGAACCAGCTAATCAAGCTCTTACTAGTCATACTAGAAACTTCCAGGCAGGTGTGTTGAGGCAAGTTGGAGCTAAACTCTGCAGGACACCGGCCCTCCAGGACCGAGTTTGGGCACCCCTGCTCTAGTCTAAACAAATGTAACATTGATTTTTTTCCTCACAGTTTTTGCTGTTGCACTGTATACATAAATTGTGAATTATGAAAATTAAAAAGTTTTAATTTATCTTGAAAAAAGCTTACAGAAAATATAGTTTTGTGGGAATCATCCACAGTCTTGAACTTGGTAAAACAATTATCTTTATTTAAAAAATTAATACTTTTCCTTTTTTTATACTGGGATAAATCATACCGGGATGTATGCTAAAATTGTTGGACATGTGGCGCCTTATCTAAAATTTTTCCACCTGCCGCCACTGCGTGCTCTTTTTATGGCTTATCTATTCTATATAAAACCAATAATTATTATTCAGAATAAGTAGTACGTATTCAGAATATTATATAATTTTAATAAAAGAATAAACGATAAAAATGCAAGAATAAATTAAAACCGTGCATTTACTTACATAACGTTACATATTTGGACGTTTATTCATGTAAACATGTTTCAGTATGTATTTATAAACAGATTTATAAATTCATACTTCTGCTTTGAAGCCGTTTAGGGATTTACCTGCAGGGGAGGCAGCCGATGAGTCTCTAAAGATCCAGTAGTATCCCTCGATGAGATGTGTTAGAAAATCCTGTCCTGGAACTAACGTTACGCAGAAAACGTCACCATGTTTTGATTTAGATCTTCTTTCTTCATCTTATGATGAACAACGCAGTGATTTTTTTCAACGTGGACATGTCAACTGTTCCAGAAACCCTGCCTTTCGTGTTTGATAGAATGACGCAAAAACGTCATCAAGAACCAGACCGCGGAAGTGAAACAACGGAGCGTTTCATTGGTCGGTGGAACATTTGAAACAACGGGTTCTTTCACTTTCACTTCCGCTTCCACATTACGCTACGCCGCCTTCTGGATCTTGACGCCCCTACAAGCAAATCGCACCAGCGTTGGGACGTGTGCTCCAATGTTACTATCATCTCTGTAATATTACGATATTACTATTATAACCAAACATACAGATTAGGATTGAAACATTTTATGACTACGGAACTTAAGTATGTATGTTGGAATCGTGTAAACAGACAATATGAACAACAACAACAACGAGTTGCGGATGTCATTTTAATATGTTAAACCCTTTGGAATGATCCCGAAATATAAACGTTTTAATCTGGATTTCCAAAAGAGACATTGTAAATTATGTAACTTACTTGATTTTTTTTCAGTGTTTGATTGTATTCTTTGGCTCTCCTCAGGTCTGCTGTATTTTTTTTTTATTGATTTCCAACATATAATATAAAGGTACTGAACAAATATAAACAACAACAAAGAAATAGAAAATATACAGTATATTATAAATAATAATACAGGTTAAAAAAAAAATAATAATAATAAAAAATAACAGGTATGATATCATCAAAAATGAAAAATGAAAGCTTCACAAAGAAACCTAGTGCGTTTTGCTTTACTGTTTTTCAACCCAAGTAAATATAATTTTATTTTTCAGAAAAGTAAATTTTCATGCCTAGGCATTTACAAGGGAAACATTCCAAATCTATCCAAAACATTTAGCTATAAATGCAGTTAAAAAATAAGTGCACAACATTTTCTTTCTCAGTCCCACAGAAATCACATATAACATCTACATCTGTACGAAATCTAAGAAAAAGAGTTTTAACAAGGTACACCAGATGGAATATTTTAAAATGTACTTCTCTCACCTTATTTGTTATGCCCTATTTTTTAGGCAGCAACCATGCATATTTCCAGTCAATGCACTCTTGTCGAGCACTTGTGAGAAGTTTTCAGAAACCTACCCACAGCGTAGCATATACACGCCAAAGTCCATTTTTGCGTATCAATACCACGAGTTTTCGTTTTTATTTGGCGTACTATTCGCCAAAGTCCATTTTTGCATATCAATACCACGAGTTTTCGTTTTTATTTGGCGTACTATTTATACGCACTTTCATGACACGCGCACATCCCAAGCGCACGCATACAGACAGCCGCATCGACAGCGCGCTAATACCTAACTGAGCTCTCTTCCGCTCTTTTGTGCATGGATGAACAAATACAGACTAAATTACATCAACATGTAATATCCTAGTAAACACAGTCGGTTAGACCTATGTCTTAACGTAAACAGTGGAGAAAGAAAACGCATGTGTATCAGTATATTGGATCCGTGCTTTCCTTCTT
Source organism: Sinocyclocheilus anshuiensis (assembly GCF_001515605.1). Classification (NCBI taxonomy): domain Eukaryota; kingdom Metazoa; phylum Chordata; class Actinopteri; order Cypriniformes; family Cyprinidae; genus Sinocyclocheilus; species Sinocyclocheilus anshuiensis. Next base: position 669,102 of record NW_015548202.1, on the reverse strand, counting down.
AAAATGAAAGCAGACCAACAGAAAATTTCTGTCAAAGAAAAAAATCTCACTGATTTTGACTGAAAAGCTTTTATAAGGATTAATCTACATTTAATTTATACAGTGAAGACTATGCAGTGTTATTTTACATTTGATTATTACATTTCTGCACCTGAAAATGTATTTTAGATCTACCTGAAAAACCTGAAAAGCACTGTTTTAATTTATTTAATTTGTGTCTTTGTTATATTGCATTTATTTTCTGCTATTGCTTGTAATTTGGTTATCTGTAGAAAAGGCTTTTAGCACTGAGCCCACAGTAGCAGCCAAAAAAAGTATCAAAGTTTTAACAGCTTTATTTTTTTTTTTTTTTTCATTTAAGGTTTTTT
>NW_015548202.1:667712-668417 GCF_001515605.1 Sinocyclocheilus anshuiensis | reverse complement strand
CTTTTATAAGGATTAATCTATATTTAATCTATACAGTGAAGACTATGCAGTGTTATTTTACATTTGATTATTACATTTCTGCACCTGAAAATGTATTTTAGATCTACCTGAAAAACCTGAAAAGCACTGTTTTAATTTATTTAATTTGTGTCTTTGTTATATTGTATTTATTTTCTGCTATTGCTTGTAATTTGGTTATCTGTAGAAAAGGTTTTTAGCACTGAGCCCATAGCAGCAGCCAAAAAAGTCACAAATAAAGTTTTAATTTGTTGATTTTTTAAATTTTTTTTAATTAATTTTTCTACATTAATATATTTTTTTCTACAACTGGAGTACCTCGTTTGTGTTGTTTCCTAATGAGGATTTACATTATTTTACACATTGCATATTTTTAGCACAGAAACCTGAAAGACTGTCTTGACTGTTGTCATATCTTAAGACTACTGATCTTGTGTGTGACTTGATTTATTTATTTTTTGTTCAATTATTAATTGTTCTTTATTATTTAAAAAAAGTGTAGGCCTATTTTTTGTTGTGAATGTCCCAATTGAGGAACAGGATGTGAAAATTTAAAATAAATGTTCATGTTACATGTTTTGGTTGCATTTGTGAGTTAATAAAAACGTAGATGGCTGTTTAAAGGGGTCATATGATGCTTTTTTAAAGATCATTATTTTGTGTATTTGGTGTAACAGAATATGTTGC
>NW_015548202.1:665187-666597 GCF_001515605.1 Sinocyclocheilus anshuiensis | reverse complement strand
ATGTATCGCGCTTTGGCAGTTGTGCTTTTCATGAGCACTGAAACAAAGAAGTGGCGCCGGTGGAAGAGGGCAATATGGACCCGCTCATGGCTCGGGAAAAGAGGACAACTTGGGATGCCAGTTTTGCACAGGGAGCTTGGCAGCTGCAGTTCCTCCGCTATCTCCTTCCATGCTATGCTATGTCCTTTTTGGTGCGGTCATGATAGCAGCTAGAGGACACATCGTACAAACATGCCGTCTGCTGCCACAACTCAACAAGAATTTGTTCTTTAGGGGTATCCCACATACCAGTATACCTTCTACTTTTTTTTTTGCCTCCATTGGCATTGAAATTGTAGCGCCGCTGGTCGCGTGGATCAATACGTTATTTCATGTTGCAATTTCATTGGCTGCTGAGTAGACGCAGGTCATTGCAGCAAACACACTATGCGTTGATCATGCTGAATTTCTGACACTGTCAGAAAACTATCGTGTAGGCTATCTTTGGTCGCAAGACCGGGAAAACGCCCGTCTTTAAACCTCTCTCACTGTACGACATAGGACCACCGATTAAGAGCCACGATAACAGAAATCGCCACGATTGCTTCATGATGGCAGTCTTTCATCTGGGACAGCCTCTGCTGCCACAACTCAACAAGAATTTGTTCTTTATGGGTATCCCACATACCAGTATACCTTCTACTTTTTTTTGCCTCCATGGCATTGAAATTTTAGCGCCACTGGTTGCGTGGATCAATACGTCATTTCATGTTGCAATTTCATTGGCTGCTGAGTAGACGCAGGTCATTGCAGCAAACACACTGTGCGTTGATCATGCTGAATTTCTGACACTGTCAGAAAACTATCGTAGGCTATCTTTGGTCGCAAGACCGGGAAAACGCCCATCTTTGAACCTCTCTCACTGTACGACAGGAGCACAGATTAAGAGCCACGATCACAGAAATCACCAGGATTGCTTCATGATGGCAATCTTTCGTCTGGGACAGCCAAAAATCGCGCAGTGTATCCCGGGCTTTAGAGGGATTTTATCCACTGTTTCTGTCAGCACGCGTCTCACAGGCTAGAGGGCGTGGCGCTCTGAACTCGCTGAGGCGAAGAGGCTTCTGATTGGTCCGTGTCACACTAACTCCCGCCCATTTCAAAATAAAGCAATAAGCCCCAAGAAGCCGTGGTTTACAGTGAATTTATAACAGCAAATGGGCGTTGTAGGCACGACGCGAAGCGGAGTAATAATATAAAGTGTAATGATATAAAGCGTAATGATATAAATAAAAACAGTATTCTTCCACCAAACAATGTAGTTCCTCAGAAACAGTTGTGTTTCCAACAAAGTGGTTGCCGAGCAACACACAGAAGTAAACAAAGGTGTATGTTTGTAGAGTAATTTACAACAGCTTCGAACGTGGCTCA
>NW_015548202.1:651957-665141 GCF_001515605.1 Sinocyclocheilus anshuiensis | reverse complement strand
AAAATTCAGCAGGATAATTCAGTTCATGATCAGATGGGCCAAATTCAGGTTTGTTAGTTCTCAAGTTTACCACATGAGGTCGCCACTTTACAATTTACTGTATATTCAGCTAGCTATTTAATTCCCTTTGTGGTCATTAGTCATCTTGTACAGGTCTTAAAGGGGTCATCGGATGCAAAATTCACTTTTGTTGTTGTTTGAACATAAATGTGTGTTGGAAGTGTGTGTAAACATCAACCCTATAATGATAAAAATCCACCCAGTGTTTTTAAATCCCTATTTTAAAATCCCCTTTCTCAAGTCAGGCTGTTCTGTTCTGAGACTCCTGTCAGAATGACGTAGTTCTGCACAGGCCGCTCCCACTATAGTTGATTGACAAGGCCGTCTTACCTTAGACCCGCCCTGAGTGAGCTGAGAGCTGTCCGCCATTGTGCCAACCTCCGGTGCAGGGAAAGACAAGAACATCTCCGATTAAGCGTTTGAGGTGTTTTGTTGTTGGATGTAATAATGAATATAGCAGTCGTCATTTACTCCCGACATCTGAGCCGCTGAAGACGCAGAGGATTAACATTACTTTCGTTTTGAAGGGAATGCGCCGATCCCCGATCTGCCTAAATGCGTCTATGTTTGCGCGAATCATTCGTGATCCAGCTTCATCTACAGAAGTAGTGAGTATAAGGGTTTTTTATGAATCTTTGCAAATCGCCGTTCCTAATATGTGCTAGTAAGCAAGTTTTGTGGCTAAAGTAAACAGTGCTGCTCCTCACCTCCCAGAAGAGAGGGGCGGGGCTAGCAGAGCTCATTAGCATTTAAAGCAACATGGACTAGAATGGCTTGGAAAATGCTACAAAACGGCTTGATCTGAAAAGAGCTGTTTTTGACGGTAAAAAAGGTGTTTTTTACACTACCATTGAGAAATTTTAACCTGTTTAATTTGGCTTTTGTGCCTCAGGATTGGTTATGGTTATTATAAATAAATTTTGCATATGGACCTCACTGATGCTGCTGAGTTAGTTTCAACATAAGACCTGTCCAGTGGGACACTCACATAGACTCCATTGCTAAAAAGACCCAGCAGAGGTTATTTTCTTCGTCAACTGAGGAAATTCAACCTCCATGCCACAGGAGTTTGTCCTGTGTTCATCTATAACTGTTTGGTTTGGTTCAACTACCCAGTCAGACATCAAGAGACTACAACGGACAGTCAGGACTACTGAGAGGATTATCAGTGCCCCTCTACCCAACCTCCAAGATCTTTACATCTCCAGAGTGAGGAAAAGGGCTAAGAAAATCACTCTGGACCCCTCAAACCCAGCCCAATCTCTCTTTGAACTGTTGCTACAGAGCACTGATCACCACAGCCAGAAACAAGAACAGTTTTTTTTCCTGCAGGCTATATTCAGCCTGAACAATTAAAATGTTCATAACTATACCTTGTCCATCATAACAGACGCATTTATACATAGAATCCGAAAACTGTACGTTTGTAAACTGCGTACTTGTAAATCTATACATTCAAACAATTACATGTTTTTTTTCCTCATATTTCAGCTTCATTTTATAGTGCATTATTTAATGTTCTTATATCTTATCTTATATTAGTGTTATATTTCATGTAATTCTATGCATTATCGTGTATGTTTGCACTATGTCTGTACTTTCTGCTGCACTGGAAGCCAAGTCCTTGTGTTTCGAAACATACTTTGTAATAAAGGTCTTTCTGACTTCTGTAAAGGCTGTTTGTGCACATTTTAGTGCAGGTTTGTGGTTTGTTTTACGTGGTTGGATTCCAGCCATCAAAGATCTGATCCAGAATCAGTGCAAAAAGAAAAACATTGACATTGAATTCCTCACTGAGCGGCCTTGAGATCTGGATTATTCAGTAGAGACGAGACACACATGCAGTAAAAAAGTAAATCTTTCTGTAATGGAACAAACTGAATGCAAATACTTTGAAAATATTATTTGTGTAAGCTAAATCAGCAGTGGTCTCATTGTGTGACCTAATATGGTATTAAATGTCTTTATTCTTGTTATGGCCAAATTGTAATGGGATCTCATCACCAGAGATTTGTATCATCAGTTATTGTAATGAAAATAACAAAGACAAGATCGATTTTGAAAGAAAGAAAAGAGGCTAAACCAGTTCAGGCACTTTCTCCAGTCGCTTCATGCGTCACAGAACTGATAGACATATTTACATATAGTCATTTCCTGGTCGATTCTGCTGTTCTTTGCTGTGATTACTGGAGGTTTGACGTTTCAGTAGCTGCCTGCTTCAAGGATTTAAATGAAAAAGAAAAAAAGAAAAAAGGAATAAATTCTTCCAGATCTGGATTTAGGTGAGTGTCATATGAATGTATAGAATGTTTTGCATTTCTAGATTGTATTCAGATAAGGATTTTGCCTAATTCTGATTTAAAACAGTTTTTGCAGAATTTGAGTTCTAAGAAAGTATATGTCTTATGTCACTCTTTTGCTTTGATTTGAAAATGTTTCAGAGATCATCAGTAATCATTAAATTGTGTACATTTGATTCATTCTGTCTGACCTATAAATAGTGAAGAATGTTAAATATTTCTTCTTCATTGAACGTCATTTCTTAGTTTTTCAACATCCAACTTAGGCCTATTTTCCAGATGAATGGCAATCTCAGACATTCAAACTTTTATTCCGACTCTGTATTTCATTATGGGCCCTCCGAAACCAGCTCAACTGGTTGCTCCAACCACATTAAAAAAGTTACAATAATAAACATGTGAAAGCGTGTTATATGATATGTTATAGTTAGATATGGCACCGCTAATGCAACATGCATCGCCGTGAATTCGTAAGTATTTTACGAGGTGGCTAATTCGTATCACCTCACTTGTATGATATTGTGCGATTTGTCTTGACCCCAGTGATGGGTAGGTTAAGGGCCGGGGTTAGGTCATTCGTACGAATTCATACATATTGGAGAACTCGTAAAATACGTGTGATTTAGCAAAATTCGTACAAATTCATACAAGTGAGGTCGTACAAATGAGCCACCTCATAAACTCTGTATGAATTACCGTGAGATCGGGTTGGAGTATCTCTTCAGCAAGCCGATGCGCAAACTGCCGCAAATGAAACTGAAGTAAGACGCAGATGCTCACAATCATCTTCATTAAAAGTAGTGAGACTAACTTATCTTTACAGTGCTGATGCCGCGCTCTCTCCTATTGCGGTGTTTGATCTTGAAGTTAGCTGATAATAAATAAAATGCAGCGCTTATCTGTTGCATTTGTTGATGTGAAATTTGCATATAGTGCGGGAACTGAAGATCGGATATATATCCGTTTTGCGAAGACACATTTACGTGGCCAAGTGTAAATGGAAACATTTTAACAAATCAATAAAATGCATAAAGTGACCAGGTGTATATGATTACTCTGTTACTAATGTCTGTTCAGTCAGAATTAAACGATTTCTCTTTATTAGTTATGCATTTTTGTATTTTTGTGTTTTCTGCAAAAGTTGATGCCAGTAGGATGACAAGAAAACTAAAAGAGATGCCAATGAGAGACCAAAATACATCTGAAGAAAAAGAAAAACAGAGAAAGGAAAGTGCACTGAGAGACGAAGGCAAACCTGTGCAGAAGGAAAAAACAACAAAGAGAGGGAAAAAAAATGCCTGTGGATTCAGAGAACACCGAAAAGTGCACCGGATGAACAGCCTTAACAAATATCGACCAAAGTGTAAGAATGTTTGAGAGGAGTTTCAGATATGAACATAAATAATCGTAGAATCACATGATGCCTATGTGTATGATGTGGATGTTTACCATAATAAGATTTGTGCAGTGCAGAACCAGACTGTTTTTTTAGTTAAACTGAATAAATGTTCACTTCATAAGAATACATATGAAGTGAAATCCTGCTATAATAAATCAGAATGTATCACATATTTATCACATATGTATCACATATATAAAAACCAATTATTTACTGGTTTTCACCAAACACTGCAACACTGATTCATAAAAGATGAATATCAATGGAATAGTTCACCCAAAAATTTTAATTTGATGAAAATGTACTCACTGTCAGTTCATCCAAGATATGGATGAGTTTGTTTCTTCATCAGATTTGGAGAAATGTAGCATTCTATCACTTGCTCAGCAATGGAGGCTCTGGAGTGAATGGGTGCCGTCAGAATGAGAGTCCAAACAGCTGATAAAAACATCACAATAATCCACATGTAATCACACCACTCCAGTCCATCAGTTAATGTCTGGAGAATATAAAAGCTGCATGTTTTTAAGAAACAAATTTTAACATTTTAATAAGTTTTTAACATCAAACTGTTGATTCTGACTAAAATCTGAGTCCATAATCCATAATAACGCTTCCTCCAGTGGAAAATCAGGATATGAATCAGGATATCTGAATCAGGAGAGAAATCTGCACAGATTAAGCACCGTTTACAAGCCAAAACAGCTCTAAACAAATATGTGGCTGGATTTTGATGAAAGAGGACAACAGGAGATGGACTTTTTCACTGGAGGAAGCGTTATTATGGATTATGGACTCATATTTAGCCAGAAGCAACGGACTAAAGTTGAAAAAGTCTAAATGATGGATTTGTTTCTTACAAACACGCAGCTTTTGGCATTAATTAATTGATGGACTGGAGTGGTGTGGATTACTTGTGATGTTTTTATCAGCTGTTTGGACTCTCATTCTGACGGCACCCATTCACTGCAGAGCATCCATTGCTGAGCAAGTGATGCAATGCCACATTTCTCCAAATCTGATGAAGAAACAAACTCATCCTAATCTTCGACGGCTTGAGGGTGCATGAGCACATCTTCAGCAAATTTTCATTTTTTGGTGAACTGTTTTTTTAATGCATGAAGCAAATTTAATGAAATGGCAGTTTTTTGTTTTATTCTGGGGTGGAATATGATCAGGAAGGTTGATGTGATTCACTCAAACAGTAGCCTGAATCTTTGTTTATTTGTTTTCAGTCTCTCCTCATCCATACTGACCTGCAGAAAATCATTTTATGTGAGAGATATTCAAGGATGAGGTGAGAGATTCACCGCTCATTTTCAAAGAATTGGTTTGTATGTGTTTTGATTTCTAACATTGTGTTTTTCTCTTCAGAAAGAAGCTGTTTTCTCACCTAGAATGTTCTTCACATCACTTTCAGTCAATGATTCAAAATGAGACTGGAATACAAAACACCAATATTTTTGAGTTCATAACTTGATGACTATAACTGTACTGTGTACATATTTAAACATATTTAGATTTAATATTGTGCACACAGTCTTATATATGTGTCATATGAAAGTATTATATCAGACAATGTTAAAGCAGTAGCACTGAAATCAAATGTTTGTACTATTTGAACTGTAGCTCTACATAGTTCTCATTTCTGGTATGCGCAGAATTGAGAACAATGACTGTAAAGCAATAGTTGTTCTAGAAATGCCAGGTCGCTCTTTTCCATGTGATCATACAGTGAGACTGGAGATTTCAGAATGAGACTGGAATACACAGCTTGATGACTATAACTGTACTGTGTACATATTTAAACATATTTATATAATTAATTAATTAATTTTCTACACCATAACATGCACTTATAAATCATATTTATAACTAGACCAGGATTATGTATTAAGAAAATAAAAAGTTGAGACAAATTTAATTTTCCTAAATGCTATACTTCAGTTAAATATTTGACCTTTAATAATTACATAATGCTAATTCCTCATTTTATGCACGAGCTCATGCATGTGTTTTTTAATGTTTCAATATATATTTTAATCCATAAAGAACCAATTTGAAGCTTTAAGATTATCTCATTTCACTTGTTTTGCTCACTTAAAAATCTCCATAGGGTTCTATAGGCCCCTCTAGTGGCTGTAACCATAAAATGCAATTTTATGTAATTTTTCCCCACCAGATGGCATCAGAGACACTCAGTGACTCAATTCCAAGGCCATCTGTTGGTTTTTGATGAAACAGGACTGAAATTGTGTCTTTGTTTTATTTTTTAGGGGACATAATGTCAAAAAACTGCTTATTTGCTTATATTTTCTTAAACATATCCAGAATAAAAGGTCAATATAATAAAACTCACCAAAAAAATAATAGGAAAACCTACATAAATATTTAACGAGTTTCACAATTTGAGTTGAATTACTGAAATAAATGAACTTTTCCACGACATTATAATTTATTGAGATGCACCAGTATATCTGATTATCACTCAAACACTTTCCCAAAAGGTCCACAGCACTTACTGGCCTATTCTTTATATTGCTAAAACTAAAAAGCCTATTACGCCGATCATCATATTTAGCTAGTATATATTTAAAAAAACACATGTACTGTTTCTAAAACATCACACGTACCATTTCCATGCTTCCCCATTAATGCAAGTGTTGAATTAAGTCCCGTGTGTCCCAACCTTAATCTAGAAAACATTACCTCTTCCTTTCTATGCCTCTCATAAAATTGTTCTTTTTTCCCTTACTGATTTTACTGTTATAATACCATACCGCCTACCTGTATTTAGTCAATCAATGAACCACGTGGTTCAAATGAAAACAAACAGCGACATCTAGAGGAAGATCTGTGGCACTGACCAACTATTATCATAACTTCATATTGAAGTTATTCTGAGGATCAAGAGTCAAGACAACACAAAATCTTTTTAACCCTGTAAAACCTGACATATGAAATAACAGTCGGAATTATATATATATTTTTTCTTTTAATGTAACAATTTATTTAACCTTTAAACAAAGTTTTGTTTTACAGAATGATTACTATGCAGCTGATAAACTTAAAATTAAAGTACATTCAGTATCAAATTATTTACTTGAAAGTGACAGATCTGAATGTGAATTTTGCTCACTTAGGCAACTTTGGGCAATGCTTTTTCTTATGTTTTAGTAGAGTAGATGAGAAGGTGAAATTCCTCCCACATGAAGAGCACTGGTACGGCTTTTCTCCAGTGTGAACTCTCAAATGATCTTTCAGGATTCCTGACCGAGCAAAACTCTTTCCACAGTGTGAGCACTTGTAAGGTTTCTCTCCAGTGTGAATCTTCTGGTGTTTGTTTAAGTCGCTGGTTGTAGCAAAGCTCTTCCCGCAGTCAAAGCACACATAAGGTTTCACACCAGTATGAATACTCTGGTGATTTTTTACAGATTGCAGAAGTGCAAAACTCTTTCCACAAAAAGAACAAGCATGAGGCTTCACTCCAGTATGAAGTTTAAGGTGTTTTCTTAAGTTTGATGACAAAACAAATGTTTTATCACACTGATCACAGCTGAATGATCTCACTCCAGAATGAGAATCCAGATGCTCTTTGAGAACGCTTCTGTCTCTGAAACTCTTTCCACACTGAGTGCATGTGAAGGGTTTTTCTCCAGTGTGAATTTTCATGTGCGCATTTAGGTGTGCTGTTTGAAAGAAACTCTTTCCACACTGAGTGCATGTATAAGGCCTCTCTCCAGTGTGAGCTCTCATGTGTCTCGTAAGGTTTATTTTATCTCTGTAACTCTTTCCACACTCAGAACAGGTGAAAGATCCTTTGACTCCAGTTTTTCCAGCTTGTTTTTGTGTGAAATTCATTTCAGTCTGTGAAATGACTGCCTTTCCTTCTTCATTCGTGAAACGATGGGGTTTTTGAAACTGATGTTGTTTGTCTTCATGCACTTCCATTGGGTCTAAAATCAACATATAACATTCTCATTATTTAAATAAAGAAGGACAAATGAAAGCACAAAATATACAGGTGCATCTCAAAAAATATGAATATCGTGAAAAAGTTCTTTTTTTTTGGTAACTTATTTCAAAAAGTGAAACTTTTATATATTCTAGATTCATTACATGTAAAGTAAAGCATTTCAAAAGTTTTTTTGTTTGTTTTAATTTTGACGATTAGAGCTAACAGCTCATGAAAGTCAAAAATCCAGTATCTCAAAATATTAGAATATTTATATTTGAGCTTCATTAAATGACCATCCGTACCGTATAAATTCCGGGTATCTCTTGTTCTTTGAAACCACAATAATGAGGAAGACTACTGACTTGGCAATGGTCCAGAAGACGATCATTGACACCCTCCACAAAGACGGTAAGTCACAGAAGGTCATTACTGAAAGGGCTGGCTGTTCACAGAGTGCTGTATCAAAGCATATTAAGTGCAAAGTTGACTAGAAGCAAGAAATTGGGTAGGAAAAGGTGCAAAAGCAACAGGGATGACCGCAAGCTTGAGAATACTGTTACGCAAAGCCGATTCAAACACTTGGGAGAGCTTCTCAAGGAGTGGACTGAAGCTGGAGTCAGTGCATCAAGAGTCACCATGCTCAGACGTCTTCAGGAAAAGAGCTACCAAGCCACTTATGAACCAGAAACAACATCAGAAGCATCTTACCTGGGATAAGGAGAAAAAGAACTGGACTAATGCTCAGTGGTCCAAAGTCCTCTTTTCAGATAAAAGTACATTTTGAATTTCATTTGGAAATTAAGGTCTGGAGTCTGGAGGAAGACTGGAGAGGCACAGAATCCAAGCTGCTTGAAGTCCAGTGTGAAGTTTCTGAAGTCAGTGATGATTTGGGGTACTGAGACGTCTGCTGGTGTTGGTCCATTGTGTTTTATCAAGTCCAAAGTCAATGCAGCTGTCTACCAGGAGGTTTTGGAGCACTTTTTGCTTCCATCTGCTGACAAGCTTTATGGAGATACTGATTTCCTTTTCCAGCAGGACTTAGCACCTGCCCACAGTGCCAAAAACACTTCCTAGTGGTTTACTGACCATATTACTGTGCGTGATTGGCCAGCCAACATGCCTGACCTGAAGCCCATATGGAATCTATGGGATATTTTCAAGAGAAAGATGAGAAACAGTCGATCCAACAATACAGACGAGCTGAAGGCTCAACAGTGCCTCAGCAGTGTCACAGGCTGATCGCTTCCATGCCACACCTCACTGATGCTGGAATTTGTGCTAAAGGAGCCCCGACCGAGTATTGATTTCATAAATGAACATACTTTTCTGATTTGAAAATCCTGGTTTTGATTGCTCTTAGAAAATATTCTAATATTTTGAGATACTGGATTTTTGACTTTCATGAGCTGTAAGCTCTAACCATCAAAATTAAAACAAAAAAACTTTTGAAATGTTTTACTTTGCCTCCTTTTCAGCGCATCATTATCATTTCCATATTTGCTTTGGGAGGTATGTGTCCACTGGACCCCCTTCAGACTAACTTTTAGGGCCACCCACTACCTCTGCGGCCGGCCTATGCCTCTTTTGCCATCAGTCACACCATTAAGTAATAGAAATATAGAGGTCAAACAGGTACTTCAAACTCTTTTAAATTACAGACCAAAGACCAGACTAAGGCTGCACCAGCACATTTCTTGGAGCAGATCTATCTATCTATCTATCTATCTATCTATCTATCCATCCATCCACACATCCATCCATCCATACATATTTTAATTTTCATCAACTGAAATTTTATTTTTGTTGACTAGAATCAGTAAAACGCACAAAAAATAATTCACATGACATGACAAAATACTGGCTAAATTTAAATGATATTTTCATAAAATAGCGCACCAAATGTAGCCAGTGCAGAACTTGGAAACCCACTGGCCCAGAGATGGCAATGAAAGTAAATTTTGCATTTCATTTGGAAATCAAGGTCTGGAGTCTGGAGGAAGACTGGAGAGGCACAGAATCCAAGCTGCTTGAAGTCCAGTGTGAAGTTTCTGAAGTCAGTGATGATTTGGGGTACTGAGACGTCTGCTGGTGTTGGTCCATTGTGTTTTATCAAGTCCAAAGTCAATGCAGCTGTCTACCAGGAGGTTTTGGAGCACTTTTTGCTTCCATCTGCTGACAAGCTTTATGGAGATGCTGATTTCCTTTTCCAGCAGGACTTAGCACCTGCCCACAGTGCCAAAAACACTTCCTAGTGGTTTACTGACCATATTACTGTGCGTGATTGGCCAGCCAACATGCCTGACCTGAAGCCCATATGGAATCTATGGGATATTTTCAAGAGAAAGATGAGAAACAGTCGATCTGAGCTGAAGGCTCAACAGTGCCTCAGCAGAGCCACAGGCTGATCGCTTCCATGCCACTCCTCACTGATGCTGGAGTTTGTGCTAAAGGAGCCCCGACCACGTATTGAGTGCAGAAATGAACTTACTTTAAAGAACTTGAACTTTTCTGTTTTGCAAATCCTTTTTTTGATTGATCTTAGGAAATATTCTAATATTTTGAGCTTTAATCGTCAAAATTAAAACAAAACAAATTTTGAAATGTTTTTACTTTACATGTAATGAATCTAGAATATATGAAAATGTATAAGTTACCAAAAAAAATGTACAAAATTTTCAGGATATTCTAATTTTTTTAATGCACCTGTATAGTCACAACTCAACATGGTCAAAATTTAGGGGGGAAAATTGTCAGTTCTTTTTGTCAGTTCCTCATCAGTCTTTAAAGAGAATGAAGGAAAACACCAACCTGTTTGTTCCTCTGTATCTTCATCTCTCATTCTGCAGGGGTCTTCCTCAAACTCCATCTTTCCAACAGTATGTCAGTAGTTTCTCCTGGAGTAATTCCTCCTGCTTGCTGCTTCTTCAGCTGTGGGAAGATGGGAATATTCTCCAGCATTTAAACTCTCATGAACGGCTGTGGAGCGGCTTCACTGAAGGAGTCAATGGAGCTCATTTAGCAGATGCTCAAACACTTACAATCACTCTCAATCATTCAGCTTTAAGTGTCTTAATCAAATAGTCATTTAGAAACAATTGTATTTATTATAATTTATACAACAGAAAAAAAAGATAAACCAAAATCAATTAAATACTAGTAAAATAAAATGTATTTAAATCATCAAACAGACATAAATATACATTTCACTTCAATCACCACCATCTGCTTACAATGACTGAAATAATCTCAGTTAGAACACAAAATAGAATAAACTGTAACTATATTGTATTGCAATGGGTATAATGTCATTGTTGATATTTAATCAAAACAAGTTTAGACAAAGTTTATAAAATAACATATAGTTTAACAATTAAACTTTAAGTTTAACATCACAGTTTTAACTAAGGGTGCACTTGAAATAGTTACAAATGGGATGTATGAAAGAATGATGAGAGACAGAGATTTGTTTAAACACTTACTTTCATCCAGACTCTAAATAATGACACATATCAAATGTGTGTCATGTTCATCTACTGTACATTAACTGTTATTTTTAAATTATATTTTAGTCTTTATATTCTCAAAAGTGTCATCATTTATAATCAGAAATGAGGTCTAGATTTCCAGCACTGTTACACTATCAGTTCTTCAATTCTCACAGCAGTTCAGAGTGAAGCTGAAAGATTATTAATGAGGGTTGATTGCTGTAATCAGACATCCATTAAACCTGTGAATGTGTGAGAAATAAAGACAAAGGAAGAGTTTGCAAACCATATGGGCATTTAACTATTTAGCCTAGGCGTCCATACGTTAATGGGTCACATTAAATAGATGGATACATTTACACTTTGTCATGTAAATTACTAGTGAGTATCGTGCTTCATACGTTTTTCCTTTTTCATTTCAATTCGCACATGACGAAAGTAATAATTCACAATTCAATCTCTGAGTCGAATTGATTCTGTAACCATTTTTGATTCACTGAAATGAACCGACTCTTATAACTCATTAGTTCGTGAATCGGACACTGGTCGAGCTCAATGCAATTATACGTTGTCAGATGTATTTTTTTACCAATAGATAAAAAATGAATGTAGGCCTACTCACAGGGTGCTTCTCAAAATTAATAGGCCTATGTTGATTTTAGAGTCGATGGGACTGAAAGAAGACAAGCAGCATCAGTTTGAAAAACCTCATCATTTTAAAAAGGAAGATGAAAATGCAGTCATTTCACAGACTGAACAGAATTTCACACAAACACAAGCTGGAAAAACTGGAGCCAGAGGATCTTTCACATGCACTCAGTGTGGGAAGAGTTTCTGTGAGAAATCAAAGTTTAATAGACACATGACAGTTCACACTGGAGAGAAGCCTTATACGTGCACTCAGTGTGGAAAGGGTTTCAGTCAGAAAACAAACCGTAACAGACACATGAGATCTCACACTGGAGAGAAGCCTTATACTTGCACTCAGTCTGGAATGGGTTTCTTTGTCAAAGAAGAACCAAATGTGCACATGAGAATTCAACAAACAGGTTGGTGTTTTCCTTCATTCTCTATAATGACTGCTGAGGAACATTAAGATGAAAACTGAAATATATATATTTACACACACACATACACACATGTGTGAGTATATATATATATATATATATATATATATATACAGTAGACAACATTTGAAGTGGATCAAAACCTTTCATCAAAGTTGTCCTAAAACCAAAACAATACCCGTTCTTGTCTTAGGACAACTTTGATTAACTTTTTTTATCCACTTCATATGTTGACTACTATATATGTAATAAAATATGACAAGAACTCAAGTGTTAAACTGTGTCAGAACAAATTCATCTTGATAATGTCAGATAACTTTGATAGAAAGGCATGTAACAAAACATGGTCAGCTCAAAGTGTCAAATCAAATTTTTGGTCCCAATTTTTTTATCAATTTTACTGGTAGTCCACTGAATAAAGAATTTTTGGGTAATATATGTCAGTTTACTTTATTTTGTTATCCTCACTTACACTGAAGCACAATTTCTATTCTAACCCTTTAACCCAATTTTGCTTCTCTGCTTGCGATCAGATCATTTTAAGCTGCTAAACTTCGGGAAAGTTTTCAGTCCAATGATCCAGTGAGCGAATGCGTTCAAACAATCCGTCCAAAACAGCGATAATATAATGGAAACCAGGCTGATTACATCAGAGATTGCAGAGAGAACAGAGACTTGCGTTGCGTTTTCATTGAATTATTCGTTCCAGTGTGTTTCGCTTTAAAACACGAGCTCTGGCTTATGTTGCTGTGTTTAGTTATTCTGAATGGATCCGTGTACTGTAATAGATATATGCAGTCAGCAGGCCACTGGTTAAGTTTTTTTTTATTTTTTTGGCATGTCCATGTGGTCCTGTTCGGTATCGCAACTTGGCTTCTCTAAAATGTAAAAAAGCTCTTTGCTGTTGCACTGTAC
>NW_015548202.1:635615-651275 GCF_001515605.1 Sinocyclocheilus anshuiensis | reverse complement strand
AACACATCCCACCGCTGTATGGCCAGATGAGATGCAAACTATGTTTTCTCGACTGGATAACCAGTCTCGCTAGTAAAGTTTTGATGGATGAAGACTGCAATCAAGGTTAAGACGATTGCGGTGGCGTACAGGAGTCGTACAGTACAGTAAGCACGTGTGAGTCCGTTATTATAATGCGTGTATGAGTGCTCTTGACGCACTGATCGCACATTGTATTGATGCACAGACATTTCCGTACATTCACGTTGTTTCCACACACATTCACGATAATGTTTTGATTTGTCATGTGTATATTGTTGTTTAGTTATTCTGAATGGATCCGTGTACTGTAATAGATATATGCAGTCAGCAGGCCACTGGTTAAGTTTTTTTTTATTTTTTTGGCATGTCCATGTGGTCCTGTTCGGTATCGCAACTTGGCTTCTCTAAAATGTAAAAAAGCTCTTTGCTGTTGCACTGTACACATACTATAAAATTCTGATTTTTTTTTTCCTTTCATATGTGCTTATATGGGCTCCTTATATCATTTGGTTTTTTGGTGTGCTTTTGGAGTTTCTAAGTGTCCTTTATTGGAAAGACATCTAAATTTATCTTGAAAAAAGCTTGCAGAAAATATAGATTTTTGAGAATCACCCTTCAATCTTTTGGTTTACTTTGCTGGATATAGCAAATGATGACAAAATAAACATTTGAAACAAGATACATGGTCTATGCTTAATTTCATGAAGTGTGCGATTAATCGCGATTAATCACAGAAAAGGGATGTGATTAATTAGATTGAAATTTTTTATCGATTGACAGCCCTTATATATATATATATATATATTAGTAGACTAACTAAATTTGTACTAAGTGGTAATTTATTTATATTTTATGTTTCTAATCTGTCCTTGTTTAATTGATGTATGGATAATTAATATGCTGATTTTTAGATTCAATGGGACTGAAGGAAGACCAGCAGCATCAGTTTGAAATACCTCATCATTTTAAAATTGAAGATGGAAATGCAGTCATTTCACAGACTGAACAGAATTTTACACAAACACAAGCTGGAAAAACTGGATCTTTCACATGCACTCAGTGTGGGAAGAGTTTCAGTGAGAAATCAAAGTTTAATAGACACATGACAGTTCACACTGGAGAGAAGCCTTATACGTGCACTCAGTGTGGAAAGGGTTTCAGTCAGAAAACAAACCGTAACAGACACATGACAGTTCACACTGGAGAGAAGCCTTATACATGCACTCAGTGTGAAAAGGGTTTTTTTGACAAAGAAGAACTAAATGTGCACATGAGATCTCACACTGGAGAGAAGCCTTATACTTGCACTCAGTCTGGAATGGGTTCCTTTGTCAAAGAAGAACCAAATGTGCACATGAGAATTCAACAAACAGGTTGGTGTTTTTCTTCATTCTCTATAATGACTGCTGAGGAATATTAAAGGGTTAGTTCACCCAAAAATTAAAATAAGCCTGTGTTTTACACACCCTCGAAGCATCCTAGGTGTATGTGACTTTCTTCTTTCAGATGAATCCAATTGGAGTTATATTAAAAACTGTCCAGGCCCCTCCAAGTCTTTCAATGGGGGTAAGCGGGTGTTGGTTGTCAACAGTTCAGAAGACGTGAAATAAAGCACGCGCATCCGTATTAAAACGTCCCTCACACGGCTCCGGGGCATGAATAAAGGCCTCCTGTAGCAAATCCATGCGTTTTCGTAAGAAAAATATCCATATTTCAAACGTAATAAACACTTCTCTATCACTTCCGCCATCTGTCATACGCAGAAGGCTTTCCGGCGGACGATGTAGGAATGTCGGCGTTGCATGATACGTGACGATGCGGAGAGAGAACAAAACAAATCGCCGTTCACGAATTAGAAGCACAAAATGAGGATTTGTAAAGAAAGGAGACAGGAGGCCTTTATTCACCCCCGGAGCCGTGTGAGGGATGTTTTATTACAGATGCGCACGATTTATTTCACAACAACCATTTTATGACAACCAACACCCGCTTACCCCCATTGAAAGGCTTGGAGGGGCCAGGACAATTGGATTGGGTTCGTCTGAAAGAAGAAAGTCACATACACCAATGATGCTTTGATGGTGAGTAAAACACAGGCTAATTTTCATTTTTGAGTGAACTAACCCTTTAGATGAAAACTGACATATATATATATATATATATATATATATATATGTCAGAGAGAGGGAGAGATACTGGTAGACAAACTAGATTTGTACTAAAGGTTCATTTATTTATATTTTATGTTTCTAATCTGTCCTTGTATAATCTAAGTATGGGAAATTAATATGTTGATTTTTAGATTCAATGGGACTGAAGGAAGACAAGCATCAGTTTGAAAAACCTCATCATTTAAAAAATGAAGATGGAAATGCAGTCATTTCACAGACTGAACAGAATTATTTCACGTCTTCTGAACTGTTGACAACCAACACCCGCTTACCCCCATTGAAAGGCTTGGAGGGGCCAGGACAATTGGATTGGGTTCGTCTGAAAGAAGAAAGTCACATACACCAATGATGCTTTGATGGTGAGTAAAACACAGGCTAATTTTCATTTTTGAGTGAACTAACCCTTTAGATGAAAACTGACATATATATATATATATATATATATATATATATGTCAGAGAGAGGGAGAGATACTGGTAGACAAACTAGATTTGTACTAAAGGTTCATTTATTTATATTTTATGTTTCTAATCTGTCCTTGTATAATCTAAGTATGGGAAATTAATATGTTGATTTTTAGATTCAATGGGACTGAAGGAAGACAAGCATCAGTTTGAAAAACCTCATCATTTAAAAAATGAAGATGGAAATGCAGTCATTTCACAGACTGAACAAAATTTTACACAAAAACAAGCTGGAAAAACTGGAGCCAAAGGATCTTTCACATGCACTCAGTGTGGGAAGAGTTTCAGCCGTACATCAAACCTTAAGAGACACGTGAGATTTCACACTGGAGAGAGGCCTTTTACATGCACTCAGTGTGGGAAGAGTTTTGGTGAGAAATCAGAGTTTAATGGACACATGAGATCTCACACTGGAGAGAGGCCTTATAAATGCACTGAGTGTGGAAAAGGTTTCAGTCAGAAATCAAACCGTAACAGACACATGAAAGTTCACCCTGGACTGAAGCCTTATACATGCACTCAGTGTGAAAAGGTTTTCTTTGACAAAGAAGAACTAAATGTGCACATGAGAATTCACACTGGAGAACGTCTGTTCACATGCACTCTGTGTGGAAAGAGTTTCTGTCAGAAATCAAAGTTTAAGAGACACATGAGATATCATACTCGAGAGAGGCATTATACATGCACTCAGTGTGGAAAGAGTTTCTTTGTCAAAGGAGAACTTAATGTGCACATGAGAATTCACACTGGAGAAAAACCGTTCACATGCACTCAGTGTGGGAAGAGTTTCAGCCGTACATCAAACCTTAAGAGACATGTGAGATTTCACACTGGAGAGAGGCCTTTTACATGCACTCAGTGTGGGAAGAGTTTCTTTGTCAAACAAGAACTTAATGTGCACATGAGAATTCACACTGGAGAAAGACCGTTCACATGCACTCAGTGTGCATTCAGTTTTAAATCTAAAAGTGTCCTGAAAAAACATCAGCTCTCTCACATTGGAGTGAGATCATTCAGCTGTGATCAGTGTGATAAAACATTTGTTTTCGCGTCATACTTAAAAGAACATCTTAAACTTCATGCTGGTGTAAAGCGTCACTTTTGCACTTTTTGTGGAAAGAGTTTTACACAACCGTACAGTTTACAAGTTCATCAGATTATTCATACTGGTGTGAGACCTCATGTGTGCTTTGACTGTGGAAAGACCTTTCTTACATCTAGTGACTTAAAAAAACACCAGAGGATTCACACTGGAGAGAAACCATACAAGTGCTCACACTGTGGAAAGAGTTTCACTGATTCATCAACCTTGAAAACCCATGAGAGAATTCACACTGGAGAAAAGCCGTACCAGTGCTCTTCATGTGGGAAGGATTTCACTCGCTCATTTACTCTAATTAAACATAAGATAAAGCATTGCCCAAAGTTGTCTAAGTCACATTCAGATCCATCACTTTAAAAAAAATTTAATCCAAGTTTGAAAATTTGAGAAATACAAAACAATAAAAAAATAAAAATA
Source organism: Sinocyclocheilus anshuiensis (assembly GCF_001515605.1). Classification (NCBI taxonomy): domain Eukaryota; kingdom Metazoa; phylum Chordata; class Actinopteri; order Cypriniformes; family Cyprinidae; genus Sinocyclocheilus; species Sinocyclocheilus anshuiensis. The sequence continues at coordinate 647,100 of NW_015548202.1, read as the reverse complement.
ATTTTAAGGGCATTCTTTTACCTAAAAATGGCACCAGATGTTTTTCTATTTATATTTCAAAAGTGATTCTTCTCATATGGACTCTAAAAACACACTGGGAGAAGATCAAATTGCTCAGGAAAAGTGAATCGTCTCTGGCAATTCAGCAGTGTTTGACAGATGCTATCTAGTAGCAGTTAAAATAGAAGTTTTAATATTACACATGGTTATACCTTATATTTTGACAGACAGTTTGGTAAAATTGTAATAAAAGTTCAACTGTCGTGTTTTTAAGCAGATTTTCCATATGAAGTTATGACAATAATTTGTCAGTGCCACAGATGTTCCTCGATGTTGCTATTTTAATTTCAGCCAGCTGGTTCGTGATTCATGAAACGAGTCAAATGATGTGAACTGTGATTTTATTTTTATTGGGAGAAATCTAAATCGGACCACTTATACATGCATTGTATTAATAATACTTTTATAATCCAACCAATATATCCAAGATGTTTTTGTTTTTTCCCACGAGAACCCATTTCTCAATACTAGTCACTTTTTCAAAACTCTTCACACAGTCATCAACAGCGGTCTATGTAACTAAACTGAGGATCATTGCTTTGGAACAATATTACATTCAATGACTACTTTGAAATTACACAAACTCTTTTCTCTCTCAGACACAAAAACCACCAAAATATTACAGATCAATTTGCACATTTGCATAGGCTACTCTTTTTGAAACTGTTAAACATAAGTTCAGAAGTAATACAGTGAATTATATTCCAAACATACTGTATAAAAATAGCTGGGATTTGTTTCAATAGAGTGATTTATTCTAGAGGGTCATTTGCTAAAATTAGTAAAGTTTGAATATTTGACAAAGGACATTTTGGCAAGGCCATAGTATTCGTTTTTGAAACTAGTGTTGCTGTAAAATAAAGAGATGTCTCGTTATTGTTGTTTTTTGTTTCTTTGAGGAGTTCATTTGTTTTCATTATTTTGTGCACACTAGCACAAATAGAAATTATGCATTGAAAGCATGTAGAATCACATTTTGAACATAGAATATCCTTTTTTTTTTGCATTTAATAAAATAGACTGTACATTTTTATGCTAAGAGACATAAAAAGGAACAAAACATATGTGACTTAAAACTTACTAGTTTACATGAAATCAAGGGGTTACTCTTACAGAAGAACCACATGTAATTACATGTTTAATCACATGCATCTTACTCTACTGTTTGAAATACAATACTAATAAAACTAAATCTGCACTAGACGTTTTTCCAGTTCAAATTTGATTACAATATGAGAGACGATTAAACTGGTTATGAAACCTGAATGAAATGAACATGCAGTGTCCGTGACAAAGCAGCTAAATGGTGAACTGACTTTTACTGGTCAGTGATTAAGTAAACTTACCCCCGGTTTCACAGACATGGCTCAAGGCTAGTCCCAGATTAAAATGCATGTTTGAGCTGTCTCAAATGAAACTATCTTGCTCTGACATATCTTCAAAAATGTCAGTTCCATTGTTCTGTCTGAAGATGCACACATGTAACGTTTTCTTCTAAGGCATTTTTATAAAAGCTGCTTAAATATCTTAATTTAACTAAGGCCTAGTCCAGGCTTAAGCTAAGCCCCGTCTGTGAAACCGGGCCTGTATATATATTTTTTTCTTTTGAAGCAGATTCTGTGTCTCATCATCAGAATAATTCTGTATACTTAAAGGGATAGTTCACTGCTGTCATTAATTACTCACCCTCATGTCGTTCCAAACCCGTAAGACCTCCGTTCATCTTCGGAACACAAATTAAGATATTTTAGATGAATTCTGAGAGCTCTCTGACCCGCCCATAGACAGCAATTTTAAAAGTAATTACCACGATCAAGGTCCAGAAATGTAACGGGGACACAGACACAGAACAGCATACGTTGTTTACATTCAGTGGATACTCTCCAAAATGGGGCTATAGGGTGACGCGGAGGAGACGAATTGTTGAATAAAGTCGTTATTTTTGTTTTCCTTGTGTACAAAAAGTAATCTCGTAGCTTCGTAAAATTACAGTTGAACCACTGATGTCACATGGATTATTTTACAGATGTCCTTGCTACATTTCTGGACCTTGAGAATTCTTCTAAAATATCTTAATTTGTGTTCTGAAGATGAACGGAGGTCTTACGGGTTTGGAAGACATGAGGGTGAATAATTAATGACAGCATTTTAATTTTTGGATGAACTATCCCTTTAATATGAAGTGAACATTTGCAGTACCAGAGATTTGACTATAGATGACAGCATTTCTCAGTGTTTCATTGATGAAGAATCGGCTCAAAATCTGCTGCGAGTATTAAAACCTTAGGCTGTGATTATGTGAAAACCGAATTCTGTTGCTGTGATCAGATGCCAGCTTTTGTTTTGTGCAGTCGTTGATCTTCCTCTATCTGTTGTTGACTTTGACTGGACAAGTTGGTTGTTATCAATTGGTAAAATCATGTTATGAGTATCAGTTATGATCATCAGGCTTTTAGGAAATGTTTATTTGTTAATCTCAATCATCATTGTATTGCAATGCATTATGTTTTGCAGAGTTTTACAGTGTGTAAATCTAAGCATTTAAATGAACATGAGTGATCATCATAAGGTTTGTTAAAAGAAACAGTGAAGTACGTTTCTGCACACAGTCAACAAGACAGCAAGACAAGTAAACCGACAAGAAAACACACACACACATAAAAAAAACACTAATTCATATTACACTGCTCAAAAAAAATTAAAAGAAAACTTTGAAAACACATCAGATCTCTCTAAGGAAAAACATCATGCTGGATATCTACACTGATATGAACTGGTCAGTGTGTTAGGAACGAAAGGATGTCACATCGTTTGATGGAAATGAAAATTATCAACCTACAGAGGGCTAAATTCAGACACCCCAAAAATCAAAGTGAAAAAAGATGATGCAGCAGGCTAGCCCATTTTGCTGAAATTTCATTGCAGCAACTCAGAATGGTACTCAGTTTGTATGGCCCCCACGTGCTTCTATGCATGCCTGACAACGTCGGGGCATGCTCCTACTGAGACGACGGATGGTGTCCTGGGGTATTTCCTCCCAGATCTGGACCAGGGCACCACTGAGCTCCTGGACAGTCTGAGGTGCAACCTGGCGGCGTCGGATGGACCGAAACATAATGTCCGGATCTTTGTGGCGAAATAAGGTTCTTCAGATTACAAAAAGGTAAGAAAGAGATGGGTCTTTAAAGAACCTTTGACTGAATGGTTTTGTGGAACCAAAAATGGTTCTTCTATGGCATCGCTTGAAGAATCTTTTGAAGCACCTTTATTTTTAAGAGTGTATGCTGGTGCAGTGTTTCCTGGGTTCCTCCTGGTGCACGACAATGCCTGGCCTCATGTGGCCATTCAATGGTATCAATTTCCTTCATCCTCCAGGAACTGCCTGCATACTCTCGCCACATGAGGCCAGGCATTGTCGTGCACCAGGAGGAACCCAGGAAACACTGCACCAGCGTGGGGTCTGATATGGGTCCAAGCATTTCATCCCGATACCTAATGGCAGTCAGGCTGCCATTGTCTAGCCTGTAGAGGTCTGTGCGTCCCTCCATGGATATGCCTCCCCAGACCATCACTGACCCACCACCAGTGTTGGGCATGTTACTTTAAAGAAGTAATTAGTTATAGTTACTAGTTACTTCTCACAAATAGTAACTGAGTTACATCATTATAAAAGTAACTAATTACCAGGGAAATCACACTCTCAATCATCCAGCTTTAAGTGTTTCGCTCAAATAGCCATTAACAATTCATGATTTTCCTGCTCCTAAAGGGCCACTGTCCTAATCAGTTTAATATTAACCCAAATTAAACACACCTGAACCACTTAGGCCTAATAAAGGTCTTCAGGATTACTAGATTACTTACTTTCAACAGAACATAATTTAGGCTCTAAATAATGATGACAAACATTAAATGAGTGCTTTTAAATAAATTGGTGTTAAGGTTAAAGCGATGTTTATTTTTATGTTGAAGAGTTAAATGAATCGCATTAATTGTGCATATGAGCTTTTGTGAAACTAGCAACAATAATCTTGTTGCTTTATAAAATAAAGTAAGATAAAATAAGATATAAAGTAAGATATAAAATAAGCTTTATAAAAGCACTTTTATCAAGCTTATTTCTTTATATTCTTTAAGAAATTTGCTTCATATTTCCAGCACTTTTAAAGCTATTTAACTTATTTGTTGTATCTCTCAACACAACTCATAATCATTACACATGGTTGCGTACACAAACAACTAATCAATATGTAACCATAGATTAGGATTTAATATGAGAGTCAGATTATTTCAGTAATTGCCACGACTGATTGTTTCATTCACTAAAATACTATTGAATGAATCGGACACTGCTCGAAGCGCTGTTAAAAACACATAGCGCCATCTAGAGATAAATATGTTGAACTGCCAAACCGCATGCAATTTATTCTGAGGCTCGAGACTACAAAATCTTGCAGTGATTGATCATAAACATTAGTTCATATGTTACCAGGATAGCAGGTATTTCACTGAGTTGCCATAACGCAGACCACACATTTGATTCAGGTTTCAAAGCTATTTTTTTTCCTTCAAATTATTTAAATACAAAAAGAAACCATCTGTATTTTTTTTATTATTCTTACTTGGTGAGTAATAGCAAGGTTGAATTGTTAAACATTTTGATTTCCCACAAACTAAAGTACATTAAATAAATGAGTCATACAATTAGTTTTATTCTTTATTTCTCATAGTTTCAAAATGTGCAATTACTGCACTACATGCAACATTTAAGAGGTCAGAAAATATCATTACAAAACACCATTCAATCATAAAATATGCCATGACCAAATTTACCAATTTTGAAATATTTTCATCCAGACTTTTTACAGATTGAGTTTTAAACAGCATAAAACATCATGAACATTCCCAGATTGTCCTAGTGATTTCAATCCAAGAACGGCTTTTTAATATGCTTTCTAAAGTTATAAAAAAAGATGTTTGTGATATGGATGATGATTTTATGGATTATTGTTGCTAGTTTCACAAAAGCTCATATGCACAATTAATGCGATTCATTTAACTCTTCAACATAAAAATAAACATCGCTTTAACCCTAACATCAATTTATTTATTTGAATGTCACGGATATGAATGCAAACTTGTCTCCCAGCAATCTCCCAGACTGGCTCATTTAGACAACTTTGGGCCATGCTTTTTCATATGAACCTGTAGAGCAGAGTCGGGCAAAACTCCTCCCGCATGAAGAGCACTGGTGTGGCTTCTCTCCAGTGTGAATCATCTCATGCTTTTTTAAATATGACGAGTAATTAAAACTCTTTCCACAGTGTGAGCACTTGTAAGGTTTTTCTCCAGTGTGAGTCCTCTGGTGTTGTTTTAAGAGGTTGGGTTTAACAAAGGTCTTTCCACAGTCAAAGCACAAATGAGGTCTCACACCAGTATGAATACTCTCGTGTTCTTTTAAAGTTTGCTGTCGTGAAAAACTCTTTCCACAAAAAGTGCAAAAGTAAGGCTTCACACCAGTATGAAGTTTAAGGTGTGTTCTTAAACTTGATGGAGAAACAAATGATTTATCACACTGATCACAGAAAAACGACTTCAGTCCAGCATGAGAAGACAGATGGATTTGGAGAAAGCTTTTGGATGTGAAACTCTTTCCACATTGAGTGCATGTGAATGGTTTTTCTCCAGTGTGAACTCTTGTGTGTTTTTCTAAGGTTTCTTTTAGAGTAAAACTCTTTCCACACTGAGTGCATGTGAAGGGTTTTTCTCCAGTGTGAATTTTCATGTGTCTGTTAAGTTTTGATCTGTGTGCAAAACTCTTCCCGCACTGAGTGCATGCATAAGGCCTCTCTCCAGTGTGAACTCTCATGTGTCTGTTAAGTTCTGGTTTACGTGTGTAACTCTTTCCACACTCTGTGCAGGCGAAAGATCCTTTGACTCCAGTTTTCTCAGCTTGTTTTTTTTCGGTTTGTGAAATGATAGCTTTTCCATCTTCATCTGTGTCATAAGGTTTTTTAAACCGATGCTGCTTGTCCTTATTCACTTCCATTGAGTCTAAAATCAACATAAAGTAAATTACCAATAGGCTATACAATTAAAGAATAACAAATGTGAAAGAAAATTTAATTAATTAAGTCTCAATTTAGCAAATATTCTCTTATTAGGCTACTGAGTTCACTAGTATCTAGTTTTATGACAGTTTTCATCTCAATGTTCCTCATCAGTCGTGAAAGAGAATGAAGGAGAACACCAACCTGTTTGTTCCTCTGTATCTTCATCTCTCATTCTGCAGGGTTCTTCCTCAAACTCCATCTTTCCAACAGTATGTCAGTAGTTTCTCCTGGAGTAATTCCTCCTGCTTGCTTCTTCTTCAGCTGTGGAAAGATGGGAATATTCTCCAGCATTTAAACTCTCATGAACAGCTGTGAAGCTCATTTAGCAGATGCTCAAACGCTCACAATTACTCTTGAGTTAAAGCTTTTTTCAGTTCCCACACAAGTTGAAAGCATATTGATTAGGACCGTTTGCTGCAATCACACATCAAACGTGTGAATATGTGCTAAGCAAAGACAAAGGAATGGTTCGCAAATTACAGACATCAAGATTCAAAGAAAAAGAAAAGAAAGAAAATCATGTTTTCTGGAATTTCTGTGTGACTATAGATTAAAAGGTTAAAAGCACATTTAGAAAAATAATGTACATTATGTACAATAATAACTACACCCGTTGTTTATATCCATTAGATAAAATGCCTCAATACTCAAATAATCTATAAACTACGCGTGTAGCTTCACTATATGTACAGTACAACATATGTTTCATTTCAAGTCGGACATGACTAAAGTACCAGTGCAGGCTTCAATTTCTGATTCGAATTAATCCTGTAAAGGCTCCGACTGGTTTATAAGTGAATTTGATTCACTACAGTGAACCGACTCGTAAGAGTCATTTATTTGGGAATCGGACACAAGTCGAGCTCAATGCATGTTTAATTGGTCAGATTTACATATTTGCCTATAAATAATGAAATAAATGTACTCACCCTGATAAACAGCAGATTTAGAGTCGTTTCATGAGATAGAATCACAAACACGTGGTTGAAATTAAAACAAACAGCGACATCTAGAGGAAGATCTATGCAACTATACACACTTACAATCACTCCAGGTTTAAATGTTTTGATCAAATAGTCATTAGAAACAATTCTATGACTTTTTTTGGCGTTAACTGAATAAAGGGGAAAGCAGACACAATATATGAAACAACAAAGAGAATCACTTTTATTTAAAAAAATAAAAACATTTGACATGAAGGAATGAAGCAACGTTCAATACAATGTTAGCCCTTTAAATCTATGCAAACTAAAGTAGGCTAGCCTACAATCAGTATAAAACTATTTACTAAATCATGAATCTGAACAAGAAATTTCTTCACTTAGGCAACTTCATTTTATGAACCTGGAGATTATGTTATGTGAGCACTTGTAAGGTTTCTCTCTAGTATAGATACTCTGGTGTGTTTTTAAGTCTTTCCCACCATCATTGCATGTAAAATGTTTCACACCAGTATGAATACTCTGATGCTCTTTTAAATTTTGTAGTCTTGAAAATATTTCCGCAAAAGCGAGGCTTCACACCACTATGAACTTTAATGTGTGCATTTAAGTTTGATGCCACAATAAATGTTTTATCACACTGATCACAACAATATGATCTCAGTCTAGTGTGAGTTTAAAAAATGAAAAAGAAATTTAAAAAGCTTACCTCGTTAGAGCAGGGGCAAGTTCAAGCTCAAACCGGTGCGCAACGTTTTGCTACGGTTTCCATATTACAATATCATAGCACAACAACAGTGATCAGCAATAATGATAAGCCTAATACTCACAATAAAAATAATAAGGCCATATAGATCATAACACAGTCTCGGAGGTAAGAAGTGGATTATCCTTCACCTGAAATGTTTGTCTTTTCATGCTGAAATGCGAGGCAAATGTTGGATCACAATATTAAGAACCACAGTTTCCACAAATCCCTTCATTTGATTGGGATGTTCTCTTTTATTCTGGAGGGCAAGGGCAGTGACTGTAACATCGAGCGTATTTTGCGGTATTAAACATGTATTTATACCGATTTCATCAGGCTCTGAAAATTCTTCAAAAAGAACACAAAGAATGGCCTTCTCAGCTGCCATAGCTGCAACTCTTGCTTCATCAGAACAGTGTGTTCAACACACCACCGTTTCCGTTTAAAACACGTTTTGCACCGTTTTGTCGGGGCTGAACACAGCCCAGATGTTGGCGGTACCAGTGGAAGAAGCCAGAATGTTGGGTCATTACTTAGTTAAGCAAAGTTCCAGCAGTCTCATTGCTTAAAGTTAATCACGTGCTGAGGAGCTGATGACGTCACAGTGTACGTACTGTATATACATTAAATGACTTAATATTTCTATGTTTGTATTAATATGTACATAATTGCATAATAAAAAAAATTACTTACTATTACTTCCTTTTTTTTTCGCCATTTCAGAAATATTAAACAAGTTAAAACGAATGAACGAATTAGTCAGTGATCTGTTCATAGTTATTGTCAAATAAGTTGATTTTGTTTAATAAGCCTAATACAATTTATTTGTATTTATTTGAATAAATAAATAGGACTACTAATACATTGTGTTGCAACAAAAATTTTTACTATGATAATGTTATTTATAAATGTGTGCGAGTGTGTGTTTTCTAGCCAGTTTACTTGTTTTGCTGTCTTGTTGACTGTGTGCAGTAAAGTTTTTTATCGTTTCTTTCAACATACCTTTTGACGTTCATTCATGTTCAATTAAATGCTTGGTTTTACAATCATAATGCATTACAAAGCAATGATGATTGAGAGATGAACAAATAAACGTTCCTTAAAAGCCTGATGATCATATTTGAATGATACTCATATTTTAACATGACTTTATCATTTGCTAAGAGACCAGACTGCACAGCAATTAATTCAACATTTCCAGTCAAAGTCGACAACAGATAGAGGAAGATCAACAACTGCACAAAACAAAAGCTGGCATCTGATCACAGCAACAGAAGTCAGATTTCACATAGTCAGCAGATTTTGAGCCAATTCTTCATAAATGATATTGACTGAGAAATGCTGTCATCTATACTCAAATCTCTGGTACTGCCAATGTTTCCTTCATATACGTAAACAGAATTATTCTGATACATTATTCTGACACAGAATCTGCTTTAAAAGAAGATGGAGAATCAAAAAAAAAATTAAGTTTACTTAATCACTGACCAGTTAAAGTTAGTTAATCTCTTTGTCTGCATGTTCATTTCATTCAGGTTTCATAAACAATTTCATCTTCTCTCATATTGTAAACAAATTTGAATTGAAAAGCATCTAGTGCAGTTCTAGTTTTACTAGCATTGTATTTCAAGGCATGATGCATGTGATTAAACATGTGGTTCTTCTGTAAGGGTAACCCTCTTGAATTCATGTAAACAAGTAACTTTTAAGTCACATATGATTTGTTCCTTTTTATTTCTCTTAATTTAAAAGGGTACAGGCTATTTCTTTAAATGCAAAAAAAAGATTTAATATTCTATGTGCATTATGTGATTCAACATGCGTTCAATTAATAATTGCTACTGTACATAATTAATGAAAACAAAAGAAACCTTCAAAGAAAAAATAAACATCTCTTCATTTTACAGCAACACACTAGTTTCAAAAACTAATACTATGGCCTTGCCTAAATGTCCTTTGTCAAATAATCAAACTTCACTACTAATTTGACCAAATTACCCTCTTAGATTAAATCACTCTATTGAATAGTATTTGGAATATATTTTCACTGTATGGTTATCTTGGTTGGATTATAAAATTATTATTAATACAATACATGTATAAGTTTTCCAATTTAGATATCTCTGAATAAAAATAAAATCAGTCTTGAAACACAAGACAAATTGAATCAGTTGCCTGGTTTCATGAATCACAAGATTCATCCAGATCAAGTGGTTGAAATTAAAACAAATATCGATATCTAGAGGAACATCTGTGGCACTAACAAATTATTATCATAACTTCATATGGAAAATCTGCTTAGAAACGCAATTTATACCAAACGGTTTTGTCAAAATATAAGGTATAATCATACAATGTATGATCTTTACACATATTTAACTGCTACTAGATAGCATCTGAAAAACACTGCCGAATTGCCAGAGACACAAAACAGATTCACTTTTCCTGAGCAATTTGATCTTCTCTTAGTGTGTATTTAGAGTCCATATTATGAGAAGAATCACTTTAGATATATAAATAGAAAAACATCTGGTGCTTTTTTAGGCAGGATACAATGGGCAACCCCTTGACTTCGTGTAAACTTAAGTAAATTTATCCATTATGCCCTTAAAAAATGACTTATGTCTTATATTTTGACATTTTGATTAAATTATTTAAACTAATTCCAACTTTTGCTTAATCTGAATATTGAATTATTTACTTGAAAGTGATGGATCTGAATGTGACTTAGACAACTGTGGGCAATGCTTTATCTTATGTTTAATTAGAGTAAATGAGCGAGTGAAATCCCTCCCACATGAAGAGCACTGGTACGGCTTTTCTCCAGTGTGAATTCTCTCATGGGTTTTCAAGGTTGATGAATCAGCGAAACTTTTTCCGCAGTGTGAGCACTTGTATGGTTTCTCTCCAGTGTGAATCCTCTGGTGTTTTTTTAAGTCACTAGATGTAAGAAAGGACTTGCCACAGTCAAAGCACACATGAGGTCTCACACCAGTATGAATAATCTGATGAACTTGTAAACTGTACGGTTGTGTAAAACTCTTTCCACAAAAAGTGCAAAAGTGACGCTTTACACCAGCATGAAGTTTAAGATGTTCTTTTAAGTATGACGCGAAAACAAATGTTTTATCACACTGATCACAGCTGAATGATCTCACTCCAATGTGAGAGAGCTGATGTTTTTTCAGGACACTTTTAGATTTAAAACTGAATGCACACTGAGTGCATGTGAACGGTCTTTCTCCAGTGTGAATTCTCATGTGCACATTAAGTTCTTGTTTGACAAAGAAACTCTTCCCACACTGAGTGCATGTAAAAGGCCTCTCTCCAGTGTGAAATCTCACATGTCTCTTAAGGTTTGATGTACGGCTGAAACTCTTCCCACACTGAGTGCATGTGAACGATCCTCTGGGTCCAGTTTTTCCAGCTTGTGTTTGTGTGAAATTCTGTTCAGTCTGTGAAATGACTGCATTTCCATCTTCATTTTTAAAATGTTGAGGTTTTTCAAACTGATGCTGCTTGTCTTCTTTCAGTCCCATCGACTCTAAAATCAACATAAGCCTATTAATTTCCCATACAAATGTCATATATATGTGTATATATATATATATATATGTGTATAT